>NC_034597.1:107097988-107107763 GCF_900095145.1 Mus pahari | reverse complement strand
GAAAGGAGAGGGAGAGGGGGAGACAGGAACATGGGCAGGGGGCATACCCTCTGACTGGGAGTTTTACTGCTGGGTGTAGGCACGCAGGCGTGAGCTATGTCCCATATCACATCTGCCACGGTGTACTCTGAGGATGATGCTTTCATTCTGTGAAGATAGCCAACTGGTGTGACCCAGGCAACCCAGAATCTCCTCCTTATCTCTATAACCAGTCGTATCTGTGGTCTGTCTGGCCAAAGAGGATAGTCCATCCAGAGCTCTTTGTGATTAGAACAGGGGGTCTTGGAGGTCATTATTCTATTTGCCACAAACCTTCTTATTGAAGATGGTGTGCCACCTGCTTCCTTTTTGTTGAATTAGTTTGTACTTTTGTCCCTTTATTTTAATTTTTTTGTTTCATTTTGTCCAAAGTATGTCTTTTCCATACTAGTCTTGTAAAATTATTATTCTTTTAATTAATTATTTTAGTTACTTACATTTCAAATGTTGCTCCCCTTCCCAGTCCCTGCTCCATGAGTTCTTCCCCCTTCCCCCTCTCCCGTTTGGTTCTGAGAAGGTGCTCCCTTCCCACTCTCATCTTACCCCTCTAGCATCCCCCTTCCCCGGAGTGTCAAGTTTATACAGGGTTAGGCACATCCTTTCCCACTGAGGTCAGACAAGGCAGACCTCTGCTACATATGTAGCAGGAGCCATGGACCAGACCATATATGCTCTTTGGTTGGTGGTTTAGTCCCTGGGAGCTCTGAGGGGGGGTTGATTAATTATATTGTTGTTCTTATGGGGTTGCAATCCCCTTTAGCTCTTTCAGTCCTTCCCCTATCTCCCTGACTTCAGTCCAGTGTTTGGCTGTAAGTCTCTGCATCTGTCTCACCCAGCTGCTGATAGAGCCTCTCAGAGGACAGCCACGCTAGGCTCCTGTCCGCAAGCACAGCATGGCATTAGTGATAGTGTCAGGGCTTGGTGCCTGTACGTAGGATGAATCCCAAGTTAAGCCAGTCTCTGAGAGCTTTTCTTTCAGTCTCTGTTCCATTTTTGTTCCTGCATTTCTTTTAGACAGAAACAATTCTGGGTCAAAAATTTTGAAGATGTGTGGGTGGCCCTATCCCTCAACTGGGGGCCCTGTCTAACTATTGGGGTTGGTCTCTTTCTCCCCACTGTTGGGCATTTTGGCTAATGTCATCCCCATTGGTTCCTGAGACACATCTCTGGTGTCTGGGACTTTCTATAGGTTCCCTCTTTCCCCTAGCTCCCCCTGCTACATATTTCTATCATTTTCCTGGCCCTCTGGGCTTCTCTCCTATCTCCCCCCATATCTGATCTTTCCACTCCCCCCTCCCACTCAGATCTCTCCCTCCCTCTGCCTCTTTTAGAAAGTTCACTTAAAATTTCTTTCTTTGAATAGATAAATGTAATAGTTTTGCAGATTTATTATTTTTTAAAGTCATTGTATAGAAATGTCCTTTTCTCTCTAGACAAGTTTTCTCTATTATCATCTTCATTTTCTGAAGCTATTTTCTTCTCTTGGGATTCATGGAAAAGTTCAAGTAGAGAAAATTATAATCTGCAAAACTTTTACCATTTTTTTTTCCTTTAAAGACCAAGTATTGATTGTTCCCTGGAAGTCTGACTCTCTTTCCAGACACAGGACTGTATTTATTTGGACACTGGATCTGTTTTCTTGACTTTATTTTTTTCTAAATATTTCTAATTTATTCTTTAAGAATTTCACACATGTATACGACATATTTTGATTATATCTATCCTTCAACAACTCCCAGACCCCTGCAACATGCAGCATATCTCCCTTCTATTCTGCATACCTTGTTCTCATTTTATAATATCCTACTGAGTTCAATTAGTGCTATCGATGAATACATGGTTGTATGCCATTCACTGAAGCATGAAGTGCTGCCTATGTGCAAATGGGCATGGGGTCATCCACTGACACATGTAGTGCTACCTGTGCACATGAGTATGGGCCATCTACTGGAACATGTAATGTTATCCAAGTGCATATAGGCGTGGGCCATGTAGTGCTACCTATGTGCACATGGGTGTGGGGCCATCCACTGACACATGTACTGCTACCCATGTGTACATGGATATGGGACAATTCAGTGGAAAATGGACAACCTGCCAGCAGTCATTCTTTCTCTTCCCGGAATCAGAAAATGTAAACAGCTCCATAGGTAGGTGTAGGGCTCCCCAAACTATTTCTTCGTTATGCTTGGATTATTGCTGTCTTGATCCTGTGCAGGTCTGGTACAGCTACTGTGAGTGTGGTGATTTTAATGAAAATGACCTCCATAGACTCACATATTTGAATGCTTAGTGACCAGAGAGTGGGATTGGTTTTGAAGAGTTAAGGGGATGTGAACTTATTGGAGAAGATAGGTCACTGGGGGTGGGCTTTGGGGTTCCAAAAGCGCATGCCAAGCCCATTCTGTCTTTGTCTCTGTCTGTCTCTCTCTCCTACCTTCTGATCAGCATGTAAGACTTTCAACTACTTCCATGTGTGTCTGTTTCTCACCATTGTGATCATGGAAAAGCTCTATAAAACTTTCAGCAATACCCAATTAACTGCTTCCTTTTACAAGAATTGTCTTGGTCATGTTGACAGTTCCCACCAGCAGGACAGTAATTAAGACAGAAGCTGGTATTAGGACCTGAAGTATTGCTGTGAAAAGCCTGACCATGCTGGTTTTTGGACAAATATGGAGGATGTTGGGATCTTAAAGCCGAGAAGTGGTTGAACACTTTAAATAGGACTTAATTGTCCACAATAATAGCAGCATGGAGGATGTGCTGAGGGTCATGTTGATAACACAGTCCTCATTCAAGGGGTATCAGAGGGGTGCACAGTCCCAGCTGGTGTTGGTGGGGTTTGTGTTGTTTTGACAAGGAATGTATCTGCTTTTTGCCCTTGTTCTAAAAATATGCCTGAGGCTAAATTGAAGAGTTTTGGATTAATGGCACTGGCAGAGGAGATTTCAAGACAGACTAAAATTGAGTCTATTTCGTGGTTATTAGTGGCCACTCTTACAATAGATCTGCAATGGAAAAGATCAAGCAGGGCAAAGAGAAATACAAAATAGACAGTTTGAGGATAAAAGACCATCTGGAAATCTAATGCTGGAGCCAAGTCCTGTGCTCAGTGAGATAAAGTTTGAAGAAAGGTCTGGTTTAAAATGGAACAAAGGGAATAGGGTTCTCAGGGCAAGACTCCACTCAGCTAAGCTTCCAGCTTGTGCAAAGGAAGTAAAGGAAAGCTTAGGCAGCACATGGAACTATCAACAATGGAGAACTAACTGCAGGCAAGCCATCCATTAAACGCTTTCCTTTATAAGTCACCTTGGTCATGGTATCTCTTCACAGCATTAGAACAATAACCAAGAAAGCGAGTTCATGATACCACAGTCTGGGTGTACCCACACTACAGTGTTTCCCAGAACCCCTCCCTGTCTTCTGGCTCTTAATCACTTCTGTTTCTTTTCCAGAGATGTCTTCCAAGCTTTGGGAGAAGAGGTGGATTTAAATACCCCATTAGGGCTGAACAGTTGCCCACTGCAGAAAAAAGTTTCTCCCATCAGAGAAGAATGTAGAACACAATTTGACAACTTGATTCTTTTTCTTTAGGAAAATAGCAATACTAGGTTTTTCATATGTAGTAAAGCCTATGACCTCTTCTCCCATAGGTTTTTGACTAGGTATACAGCATCCATCATGAATTCCTTCCTATCAACCATGCCTCAAGTTGAATCAGAACATGGATGGTTACCCATATAACTTGACTTCAGTTTCGAAACCTTAGATCTAAAATCTACAAGAATGGTAAAAATCTTGTATCTATCGGAAAGACAGATAAAACATGAAAATACAAACATCACATATCAGAGAGAAATATAGAGAGCCATGGGTTATTGTCTAAGTAGAATTTAAGGTTATAGCATTAGCCGTGTTGACTGTTGAGAGTGTTGCATTGAGAAATTTCTTCTCTGGGGCCGGAGAGATGGCTCAGTGGTTATGAGCACTGACTGCTCTTCCAGAGGTCCTGAGTTCAATTCCCAGAAACCACATGGTGGCTCACAGCCGTATGTAATGGGATCCAATGCCCTCTCCTGGTGTGTCTGTTGATAGCAACAATAAACTTACATATGTAAAATAAATAAATAAATAAATAAATAAATAAATAAATAATAAACAAAAAAGAAAGTTCTTCCCTGAAGGTTGGAGAGCTGATTGAATACTTAAAGGTGTTTGCTTGGTAATCATGAGGACTGGTACAAGGGTCTGGACTCCAGCACCCACCCACATAACAAGATGGGCATCACTCACACCTTTGTAACCCAGGCTCTGAGTACAGCAGAGGCCACAGAGTCTGTTTGGAACACAGACAAAATTGATTTCAATGTTGTATTAAAACTTGCTCTCATATTGCTTTATCTACTCCCATTGATGTTGTGTAGTGAAAAATTACAACTTTGTACATGGAATACCCATTGCATCTGCCATATAATTGTTGATATGTATAGTTTCCTTGTAACTCCCACAGGAAACAGAAGAGCCCAAAGAGTTAAAATAAGAATAAATGTATGCTATATCTTGTATTTATCTGTGTTTGTAAGTGAGTATTGATTGGCAAATTCTATTTCCACTTGAATCCAAATAATAGGCCTGATAGTTCTAAGCAATATGATAGCTCATAATATTGTTTCTGCTTTCCCCCCATAGCATTTATGTGAATAATTCATTGATAGGCAGTGGATATACTATATCAAAAAAACATGCATTGACGTCCTGCTAACATTTATTGATGCTCACTCAAGGCATGGAGTATTCAGATGCAAAGTCTCTCATCAGAGAACTAACCTTCAGGGAAGAAACCAATAAGTCAGGAAATCCCAGGGTCGCATTCTAAGTGACATTTAGAGGTAGATACAATGTGTCATGGGAACATACTTTTCAGTTCTAAAGTATCAGGGAAGCCTTCCCAGAGAGAGTTCAGAGAGACGGGAAGGCAGTTAGAGAGAATTAAACAGGCAAGAAGTTATTTTCTAAATGATCATCTTGGGTGCTGCAGATTGCTCAGTGGGTAAAGTGGTTGCAATGTAGGCATTCGGACCACAGTTTGGAGCCTACAGAAATGTTGGGTGGGCACAGCTTGGAAGTCAGAAATAGGGGCTTCTCAGAGTAAGATATCTAGTAAGGCCAGCCATTTTTGAGAGCTCTGGGTTTGATTGATAGAACTTGCATCATGATAAGGTGGAAGCACGATTAGGGATAATTCCTAACATCAACCCCGCATAAAGCATGCAAGCACACATTCATGTATATACCACAAACACAAACAAACACACAAAACACTCAAAAGATACAATGTATACAAACCAAACACACACATACACAAAAGCTTGAATGCATACATGCATGCACATACCACACACACACACACACACATACACAGACATAGACATAGACAAAGAACAGGGGAATAAAAAACCAAAACAAGACATTATTTTGTCTACAAATAGAAACTGATGCCTACAGAGGCCAGTGCAGAAAAGAAAGGTGGGGATCCTGGAAGGAGAATGTAGGAAGCTGTTAGCAGCAGCAAGAAAGTGTGCTGTCCCCGAAGAATGAGGAGCATGAACACAGAGGCAATGCGGGCAAGTCATTAGCTTGCTTAGATTACAGAAGCAACTGGACAGAGTGATCAGAGGTAAAAGGCAGGGGTAATGAAGAGCAAAGCCTGCAGAATATCTGTCCTGCAGGATGTTGTCTGTCCTGCAAAGGGCATGAAGAACACTGTCTTCAGTGAGAGAGGCAACCAAGAGGGAGGATCAAATGGAGACGTGACAGCCCTCATGGTGTATGGACTTTGATGGGATGAGAGTTGAACTGTCCGTGGGGCCTGCTAGCAGCTATGCCCAGAGGCCTTCTCATTGTCCCCTTTCTTTGCATGTTACAGACAAGCACATACTTTCCCATGTGCCAGGCTTCCTGGCTAGGCCCTAAGAGTACCAAAGATGTAATGAGATATGTATGATTCCTTCCCTCATGGGATTTAATCAGAAGGAAAAGGCTTTTCATTCCACCACTGTGACAAACAGACATTATGATGAAGCACTTTAGGTGGACTGGCTCTATTAAATCCCAGGAAATCTGCTCATGGACAGATATCTAAGTCACAATGAGTTTTCAGGGAATCAAGGACTTTTCCTTCTTGTCCTTTTAGTAAATGAACTTCCAGGATGACAATACCAATGTAGATGAGGATATTAAAACACAGGTTAGATGAGAAACACAGGGGGAGTGGAGTATGAGACTGGTGCCACATGATTGCTTCTGTAACAGGGTCAAAATACCACGCCAGGGAGGCTATAGACTCCACTGGAGAACCTTCTGAGGTTGATCTGCTAAGTGGTCATGTAGTCAAACTGACTTCTAAATATTTATGTTTACCTCCATATGTTTGAGCTACTCTCAGCTTGGATCAGAGAGGCTTCTCATTTGTAGACTAGTGGCTGATTCAGAGACTCATAACCAGTCAAAACTAAGTGACTGTAGGTGTTCTGTTCAGACAGAGATAGAACATTTGCACCACCACCACCACCACCACCACCACCACCACCACCTGCTTCAGCCACAGATGGAGCATCTGCACCATCACCACCGTCTGACTCAGGGATGCCACAGAGAAGACAGAAGGAATGAAGGGGAAGAGTGATGAGAGGAAATGCTGTCCCCTGGCCACAGCGTGACTCTTAGATACAAGAACTAACTCACTGCTGCTGCTTAGTGGAGTGGTTGAGGCCATTGGTCAGCGCCACAATGAACATTAAAGCCTTGTGGAAGAGGGCAAAAAGTTATATACATGTGTACCTTTATGCCTTCAAGTTGATTCCAGGACAAAAAGAGACAGCCAGTCAAAAACACTTGCCCTATCAAAAAACCAAAGCCAAACAAAAGAGCAACAACAGCAATAAACCATAATGCTCCAAAGGCAAGGTGACACGCTGGAGTTTACTCAGTCTTCATAATATTTCAGAAAAGGCATGGAAATAGGGAACTTAGTACTTTACTGTCTCTGTTTTGTCTACATTCAATACAAACATATCGTGATTGCCTTTGCCAAGGACTTCGTGGTAACACACGAGGTGTGCTAGTTTGTGAGTTGTTTCTGATGACACATTCTCAGGTGGGAGGAAGGGAGCAGGTAAGAGATCAGCAGCAAATGCCGACTGGAAAGCTTTAGTGGTCCCTGCTTCATCCAGCAGAAAACCTCTTAATTCTGTAGAACAACAAACAAATGGCTGATAAATGTCAAGCAACTGATAAGAACTCTTTCTAAAGAAGCAAATAAAATGATCCCTAAGTGAAATACCTGACCATGTACCGGCTCCTCGCCCCTTTGCATGTCTCCCTGGCCCCCAAATGCATAAAGAGGCAGAAGAGGCTCCGTGCTGAGGCAGCTTTCAGTGGTAAGAATGCCCGTTCCTCTTGAGTTCCCAGCACCTACTTTGGGTGACTCACAACTGGCTGTAACTACAGCCCTCAGAATTAGACGCCATCTAATAGCCTCTGTGGACGTAGCACTCACCTGGTACACACACACACACACACACACACACACACACACACACACACACACACACACACACAAAATAATAAAAAAAAATTTACAAGAGAGATGAGAGACTAGTAATAGATACAAATATATTGATGAAGTATTAAAAAAAATGGCCAAAACAGTAGCAGAGACGCTAGAGCTTTATATGTGCACATTTTAAATCATCATAAACTGAAAAGTTAGATGTCAAAGATATATTTCCAGCAAAACTGATAATAAAAACCTGAAATCGAAAATACAGAGGAGCCAAAAGCCACCTGGAAAATTGATGTTGTAATAACCAGAAACCTCCCACCTCAAACTTCAGGGTTGTGTCTCAGATAGTGTTAAGGAACATATAGTTGCCATCTCCCACAAATGAGAATCAGTGTGGCTTTCACAGTGCCTCTGCCAGACTCACGAATGGTTGAAGACTCAGCTCTTGTTGAAGACTGCTTCAGTTTTCCCTGCGCTGGCACACCTGGATCTGAAAGCCTGACACCATTCTGGACGTTTGCTTCCAGAGGAGGGAGAAGGCCTGGTTCATGCTGGGCTAGCGGGCGGCAGAGGTGATGAAAGCCAGTGGCTGAGCCCACCACCAGGTTTCCTTCTGGTGCCTTCCTGACCTGCACATGGATGGCAGGAGGTGGGAAGGCTTTGCTGATATACAGTAGGCTTCTCCTGCTGGCTGTGGTGGCTCAGCCTGCCTTTCCAAATACCAGGCGGCAGTCCCTGGCAGCGTTGCCCGCGGAGCTCTGGTTAATTCACATGTGGATCAATACAGACAATTCTCAAGGTGCTGCTTTATCCGACTTGCTGTGGCCACAAAAGATGTTCTCCATTGTCTGAATCACGCAGTTTTCTTATTATAGGATTGTCTTGGACCCGATTTATCTGATATAGCAGAGAATGCGTGTTATTACTAACCATTAAGATGCATTTGAAGTTATAAATATTTACTCATTCAATCCTTTTGTATCACCAGTCCTAGGCCAGAGAAGAGTTCAAGAAGCCAGGGAGAAATGGATGGAATACTTGGGAGAGGTCCTTTTCCCTCCCATCTCTACATCTGAATGGAAGAAAAGTAAGCGTAGAAACCAGTAATACAACTTCAGACAATGCTTAAAGTAAAAAAAACAACAAAACCAAACAGACACAGGGAAATAAGAGTGAGGTAGGGTGGATCAATGACACAGGCCTTGGAAACAATGTAAGCAATGCTGTGAGAGACTGCGCGTGCGTGCGTGTGTGTGTGTGTGTGTGTGTGTGTGTGTGTGTGTGTGTGTGTTTTGCTGGGATTAAATCCAGAACCGTGTGCTTGAGAGGCAACTGCAATAATGTGTTTCTAAAGCAATTTATTAACTCTTAAAAATTATTTCAAAGAAGACAAGGCTCTAATATTCGTTCATAGTTTTTAAAAATTTAAATATTTTACCTTTGAAATTTTTATTTTATTTCACTATCATCTCTCTCCTCCCTTTTTCTGCTTAAACTTCTCAATTAGCATTCCCCAATTACCTTCAGGTCATGACCTCTTCTCCTATATATACTGTTGTGTACACACACCCACACTCACACCCCTTGCCTACGGAGCCCATTTAGTATTGTTAGGTACATGTGCGTAGGGCTCACCACTTGGAATTGGACAATCTTTCTGCAAAGTCCTTTTACTTAGATTCATTAAAGTTAGATGAGGACAAAGATGAAGTCAGTCAAAATCCTACTGTGGGCAGGAGGGTCTCAGAGGGCGGATGGGATCCTACCGTGGGCAGGAGGGTCTCAGAGGGCAGACGGGATCCTACCGTGGGCAGGAGGGGTCTCAGAGGGCGGATGGGCTCCTACCATGGGCAGATGGGATCCTACCATGGGCAGATGGGATCCTACCATGGGCAGATGGGATCCTACCGTGGGCAGGAGGGTCTCAGAGGGCAGACGGGAGCCTACTGTGGGCAGGAGGGGTCTCAGAGGGCAGATGGGATCCTTCCGTGGGCAGGAGGGGTCTCAGAGAGCGGATGGGATCCTACCGTGGGCAGGAGGGTCTCAGAGGGCGGATGGGCTCCTACCGTGGGCAGGAGGGTCTCAGAGGGCAGAAGGGATCCTACCGTGGGCAGGAGGGTCTCAGAGGGCGGATGGGCTCCTACCGTGGGCAGGAGGGTCTCAGAGGGC
>NC_034597.1:107079940-107097913 GCF_900095145.1 Mus pahari | reverse complement strand
GGGTCTCAGAGGGCGGAAGGGATCCTACCGTGGGCAGGAGGGTCTCAGAGGGCGGAAGGGATCCTACCGTGGGCAGGAGGGTCTCAGAGGGCGGATGGGCAGGCTATGACTGCAGTGAGTGTGTGTGGGGGAGTGGCTTGCTTTAGGGGGTGTGGCCGCTGATAGGTTACTCATGCCACATTGGACAGCCTCCTGGTGCATATGGGCAGCATGAATTGGTCTCAGATGCTTATCAATAGTGAAAGGAAAACTAAAAGGAGGAGATGCAGGTGTTGGGGGGAGAGATTTGGGGGAACAAAGGGGAGTCGGAGGGAGATAGTGGTGAACAGATATGATCAAGTCACATTCTGCAGATGTATAAAACTGTCTAAGAACCTAGAAATGTTCCTGTCCAAAGGAGAGACAGGGACAAAAAAATGGAACAGAGACTGAAGGAAAGGCCATTCAGAGACTGGCCCACCTAGAGATCCATCCCATCTGCAGACACCAGACCCGGACACTATTGCTGATGCCACAAAGCACTCGCCAATAGGAACCTGGTATGGCTGTTCTCTGAGAGGTTTCACCAGCACCCAACCAACACAGATGCAGGTGCTCACAGCCAACTATGGAACTGAGTCCAGGGACCCCAATGGAAGAGCTAGGGGAAGGGCTGAAGGAGCTGAAGGGAATTGCAACCCCATAGGAAGAACAACAGTATCAGCTAACGGGACCACCCAGAGCTCCCACGGACTAAACCACCATCCAAAGAGTTCACATGGAGGGATCCATGGCTCCAGACACCTATGTATCAGAGGATGGCCTTATCTGACATCAGTGGGAGGGGAGGGAGGCTTGATGCCCCAGTTTAGGGGGATGCTAGAAGAGTGAGGGGGGCGTGGGTGAGTGGGTGGAGGAGCACCCTCATAGAGGCAAAGGGGAGGGTGGAGAGGGAGATGTGATGGGGGTTTTGTGGAAGGGGGATATCATTTGAAATGTAAATGAATAAAATGGTTTATGTATATCATATAGAATAGGAATAAACAAGGATGTCATCATGAAATAATTATCACAAGATTAATAAGATTGATGGAAAAACCTCAGTACCCCACAGCACACTTAGCTAATGGTTTTAGGTGAATGCATGTTTTATCCACATAACAAGCCATTGTATTAATATAATCTTCTCTGATAGAAGTCTTTTGTCTCAGCGATACAGATCAAAAGTCTTTGGAACTTAAAAGTAAATTCTAAAATTGCTTTAAACATCGTCAAAGTCAAATTGCTTTTCTGTAAAGGCCTGAAATTCACTTCATGGGTGCAAAAGCAGAGATTTCACTTATAGTCCTGGAATAATCCAATATCCATACATCGCTGTATTTTCTTCACTATTGGCGATGTTAGTTGGGCTGTTAGTCTTCTTACACAACCATACCAACGTTCCTCCAGTGTTCCAAGATCTCTTATACAACCCTGAGAGGAGATGGACGGTTCCAACGTCAGCTCCACTTTCAGCGTTAGCAGACATGAGGGCTTTAATGTGGCCCTTCTTCAGAGGTCTGATTGTATTCTGAGTGCAGCGGAGAGAGACCGGAAATAAACGTGACACAATGCATATGTTTAAAGAATACAAGCTGCTGTCTGTTTAATGGTGATTCACGCTCTACAAGTGAAGGCAGGGAGGCCTGGCGAGAGAGGGGGGCAGGGTGACTTGGAGGATGAGGATGAGGATGAGGAGACATCAGACTTGGAGAACACAATGGCACTGGGGCCAGTGTGGCTTCATGGAGGATTGGATGGGGATGGGACAACTGGTTTAAGGACTGGAAACAAAAATGACTCCTATGTTTGGGGTTAGAACAATTGAGTGGATGCCTACCAGTGAAATTGAGGAAATTCTGTAGGTATGGAAAAAAATTAGAAATTATTCTTTTTAGACACATGGACATTGAGATAATATGTACCAATCCTATGTGTTCGGTAACTAAGGAAAGCTTCTTAGAAATGAGCATTCACACAGTGCGATTTTCCTAGGGTCGGGATGCTGATAGAGGAGAGAGCTGAAGATCTAACCCTGAGTCCTTTCAACAGCGAAAGAGCCTCTGAAGGACCCAACGGTTGGGAAGACTAAGTCAGTGATGCCGAGAGCGTTGCTGAGAAGACAGAAAAAGGGTGGGAGCTTGGAGGATTGCCGAGGGCACGGGTCCCACGTGTGCTAATGAAGCCGGTGTGTGGCTGGGACAAAAGAGCCAACAGTTCGGTGTGTTCTTCAATCTATGTGCACAGCGCAGGTGGCTTGTGTGTTCTGCTCCCAGTAGCCTCTCAGGTTCTCTTTAGACATTGCTGTCATGTTGACAAGACAGGAAAGTGTACGTGGTCACTTCAGAAGATAAAGCTCTACTTGGAAAGGACGTAATGTTCCTCCTTCATTGGCCAAAGACAGCCATGACGTCAGTGGTGTTGGAGAGAAAGCCCTGGCAATGGTAGTATTGTGCACAAGGAAACTGTCACTCCAGTCTTTAAAGAATGGAGACAAAAATGACTCCTGAGTTTGGGGCTTGAGCAATTGAGTGGATGCTGTTGCCAACCAATGAAATGGAGAACATTCTTTAGGTATGGGGAAAAAATTAGAAAATATTCTTTTCAGAATATTTTAGGGTGCGAATGAGGAGAGAGTGGCATTGTTCTTCAGCCTTGAGCTGTACACAGCAACAGATAAGACTCTCAGAGAAGCACTTACAGTTTAGTTGATTCGTTGGCCTTTCAACTTACCAACGGTGGGCGGCATTCTTTGTGTCATTTGCCAGTGTGCTTTCTCCCATGACACAGCTCAGATGTTTATCTCAGGCACACAGGTGTGAATTCCCAGTCCACCATCCTTGTGCACTACCCAGTGCTTCTTTGTTTGCCTCTAAAATTTTCTTTACTACGATCTAATTAATTTAAAGAAATGTGGCACATGGAGATACTATATAAATTACTAGTAGACAATTGATAGAATTATCTTTAACAATGGGCATACACTAGAGACGTTGAGAGTTCTGATCTGCCGTATATACATTTGTTATAAACCACATGAGGCAACACTCTCTGAACATGGCCCAGAAAAGGGCCAAAGTCATGGGTCCTCCTTACATTTTCTTGGGGATATCCTAGGACTCAATCTTTTGGTGAAGGGAATGTCATGGTCAGAATTGTTGACAATGTCACAGATGACTAAATACGAGAAAGGAAAAAAGAGAGTGAAGAGGGTGCCTGTCTGCAGGCAGAGGAGTCACAGTTGTGCAGTTTCCAGAGGTCAGAGGAAGACAGTGTGGCACTCGGGTATAGAACAATTGATGTCACCAACTGGGCACTCTTTCTCAACACCAGGCTTCACTGTGTACAGTATGTATTACTCTCTGATGCCTCCTAGGGGTGTTCTGAAGACAAATGAGAAAATGAGAATAATTTATTTATTCTGGTTCCCTGAAAAGATAGCACACAATATGCAGCCACGTCATATGCCCACTGCTTCCACAGAGATGAAACCAAAGCGGGGAGTGTGCTGACCCACTGACAGGGTAATATGGGATATTTAGCCTTCCACATCTGGGGATGAGGAAGAAAATGTTACAGCACAATGTTCCCTAACAAGCGTCAGCACCCATTGGCGGCGCTGCACGTGAGCGCTTTTGGCCGCCTCTAACCTGTTTGTGTTGGAAGGAAATTCCCTCCACCAAAAGATTGAGTCCTAGGATATCCCCAAGAAAATGTAAGGAGGACCCATGACTTTGGCCCTTTTCTGGGCCATGTTCAGAGTGTGTTACCTCATGTGGTTTATAACAAATGTATATATATATATATATATATCAGATTCGAACTCTCGATGTCGCTAGTGTATGCCCATTGATGAGAAAGGGTAATCTCCATAAATAAACTCAAATTAGAGTTCACTTTTAATAGTCTCCCAACCTAAATCCAAAGGAATGTAAACACTTAATATTTTCACCATCCTTAGAAACATACCGAGTCTGAAAGTGAAAACAGAACACGCAGTTAAAAGGAATGTTACAGCACAACATTCCCTAACAAGCAGCAGCCCCAATAGCAAACCCTGGACGGTGGCGGCGCTGCACGTGAGCGCTTTCGACTGCCTCTAACCTGTTTGTGTTGGAGGCTTTTACTGCTCTCTGGCCACACAAAGTTAGGGTCATCGGGGGTAATTTATGCTGGTTACATTAACAGGCTAGGCTTTAAAATGAAAATAATGAAACTGAATATAAACCAGGACCCATACTAGAAGACAGCCAGACTAACCCGGAGTCCATGGCTCCAGGAAACGGTCTTTAGGAGGCTGTGGACATGCAGGGAAACCCCATTTCTTTAAGCATGTGATTCTTCAGAACTCGTAAGAGTTGGTCGGGAGGAGAGGAGCAGCAACTTGGAAAGCCAGAAGTCTGCCAAGGTACTGTGCAAATTACAAGGCAACTGATGGGTTCTTCTGATGCCTTAGCAGTTTGATCACCGAAGATGTTCACTGACTTCCTGCTTTAACTACCCACCTTGCATGGCTAGGGAGTGCTAAATATTGGAACAGGCAGAGCGAGAATTAAAACAGACCAGTGTGCCAGACGAGTCTTTACTGACCATAGCATGAGATCACCTTAATCTTTGCCTTCCTTTTCTCCCTCCATCCCTCACTTTTTCCTCTCTCTCTCTCTCCTCCCTCTCCCTCTCCCCCTCCCCTTCCCCTTCCCCTTCCTCTTCCCCCCTCTCTCTCCCACCTCTGTGTCTGTTTATGTGTGTGTATGTGCATGCATCATGCATGTGTGTACAGGTCAGGAGTTTAATCTCAGCTGTAATTCCTTACGAGCTCTTCCTATTGATTTTTGGGGGGACAATGTTTCTCACTGCAACCTTGGGCTCCCTGATTAGGTGGCACTGTCTGGCTCAAGAGCCACGGGGATCTGCCATCTGCTGTGTCCCAGCCCTGGGAACCTGATTGAACAGACCTGTCTCCAGGATCTCAACAGTAAATGAAAACTCATGACAAAACTCATAAAGACGTTCGCAGAAAATGGCCCATTTTCTGATATCAGAAGTTTTATGGAGATCCAGAGTTGCTGTCCAAGTTCTTAGCATGTTTGGAAGCATGGCTGAGCTGAGATAAAGATAGTCATCAGGGGAGTCTAAAACGGGGCCTCATGTCAAGGTTGTGCTGATTTTAGCAGAAGTCACCAAAAGACATCAAGTTTTGTCACATCCTTCTCCAGAAAAGTCTTACTAGGTCAACTGACATTTTTTTTCTTTTTAAAAGGTTTATTTATTTTATTCTATCTATCTATCTATCTATCTATCTATCTATCTATCTATCTATCTATCTATCATCTATCTATCTGAATGTTTTGCCTGCAAATAGTACCACATAGTAATCTCCAAGGTTAGGCGAAGAGTGTTGAATCACTAGGAACTGGAGTTACAGATGGTTGTAAGCCACTATATAGGTACTGGGACCTGAACCTGGGTCATTTTCAAGATTAAGCAAGTGCTTTTACACACTTAGCCATCTCTCTAGGCCCCAGTCATTTGTCCTTTTTTTTTTTTTTTTTTTAAGATTTATTTATTTTTATATGTAAGTACACTGTAGCTGTCTTCAGACACACCAGAAGAGGGCGTTGGATCTCATTACAGATGGTTGTGAGCCACCATGTGTATGCTGGGATTTGAACTCAGGACCTTTGCAAGAGCAGTCGGTGCTCTTAACTGCTGAGCTATCTCACCAGCCCTCATTTGTTCTTATTGTATGACTCTTGTGTTCAAATCCCTCCTATTGTCTTACTCTTTGTCCCAGTCCTGTTAGTCAGAAAGGATTTTGTTTCTATTTTGTATGTGACACAAATTTCCGCTTCACGGGATCTATGAACTTTTGAGTAAGAACTCATGATAAAGCAAGTCCCTATAGGATAATCTACTAAGTATGGATGAGTTGACTGCACCAGCCCTGAATAGCTAGGCCGTTATTGTCTATGTCACAGGTTTTGAGACATTCTTAGAGAGGTCATCTCCAGTAGGTGTCGGAGAACTCTGTCTTCAGTGTTACATGAAGGCCTTCACAGAGACCCGTGCATCATGACCAGGCTGACAGACGCAGAGAACTTGCAGAGGTGGAGCACAGTAAGGAGCTCTGATGCTTGCGCTACCACAGCCCCTTAGCCTGTAGCTAGACTAAGTCACCAACGGGGAAGACAGACAGTCAGACAGAAGCCTTGGGAGAATGATCACATTGCTCTTTTCAGAAGCAAGTCTGACAGTCGTTGTGTAGAGCACATACACATTTAGTGACAGGAAGAGGGCAAGTCACAGAGCCAAGGTGACGTTTGAGCTCTGGACTCAGTCTTCATAGGTTTCACAGGTTAGATCTGTCCTTTTCAATTGCAGTGCGAGGTGCCTTATTACCTCACATGTAAGATGAGAACAAGGATAGACCCAGCTTCACGATGTGAAGTGTAGGTGCAGTTAATAATAGATACCGTATTGATAGGAGATAATAGACACCGTATTGATAGGAGGTAAAATTAAGTCCTGTATCAGATACTCCTTGACAACTAAGTTGTGAGTTTGTCACAGATAGGCATGGGACCTTGCATGCTTTGATTCCCTATGGCCTGTCTTGGTTATGGACACATGGTGGTAGCACTTCTCATTACTATGGTCCTCAAAACAGTTTCCATACGCTGTGTTTTAATATATATGGTTTTAAAACTTCTTCCACCTCTCTACTAAGCAGAGAGAAATTATTTTTTCTTAAGAAAACAGAAATGTCCAGGATTAAATGACTTGTCTAAGGTCATTGCACTAGGAAAATACAGCGCCAGACTCAGAAGCACAGCAGTAATTATCCTCACGTCAGTGGCTCCCTTGCTCACGTTCCTCAGGTAACATTGATCCTCCTCAGCAGGATCAGTATGCATGGCCCTCTTTATCTATGGGACACTAGGCACGGAGAATATACGGGGTCTGGGACGTTTCTCCCCATGGGTTCAGGAGACAGAATACAGAGACACTGGCTTCTACAATGTCACAGACTCAGCCCTGCCTGCTGAACTCAGCCTGCTTCGGGCAAGAAGCCTGGTATTCTACCACATGCAAACTGTAGGCCACGCAGAGAGGCTTGTCAGGGATATCAGGGGTGTCTGTGAAGTGCACAAAATCACAAAGAGAAGGATGGTCAGTGGGACTTCCACCTTGGGACCCACTCCCCTGTGCTTCCGAGAAGGGTTGAGGTTTTGTGTCCCAAGCTGTCTGTGATGCCCAGGGAGAAAGATGCAGATGGGATGCGGCTCCCTGGAGGACCATGTGCATAGCCCTCCTGATTATCTCTATTGATAGGTAGCGAGGACATTCTGTGAAATGACAAAGCAAATACCGAGTCCTTGGTGACTGTCCCACTGTGTCCGAGAACTGACCCTTTGTTACATCACAGGGTCTTTTTGGTTTGAGACATTTAGTTTTTGAAAAATCTTGAATCATAGCTGGGTAGGATGGTCCATATCTGCAACCTCAGAACTCCAGGGACAGAGGAAGGAGGACCAATAACCCATATCCGCCACTGACACAGAGCAGTTTAAGGACCGGCTGGGCCATGTGAGACTGTCTCTGTGTGTATATACGTAGTATAATGGAAGGGCTATAAAACTACCTTTGTCACAGGCTCACCCTGCTTTGCCTGTGGGGCATTTGACACCCTGCTTTCAAAGATCTCTATTATGATTTTATGTCTCAGGCCATAGTTACCTATGTCAACTCCCTTTGAGTGGAGAGCCATCCATTTCGGTTAAAGCCAACTTTTATGCATATGTCTATTTGCCATATTCCAAACAGTCATCCACCCTACACAGTGCCAATCTACAGTGAAGTAGCCAGTAACCTGTCAGCTTTTCAACCTGAAATAAGAGGCTTTTGAAGCTTTTGTGCATCGGGAAGTTAGGGGTCAGTCGTCCCAATAGGCCAGAGCTTTTTAGATGGTTCTATAACATAAGATAGGGAACTAAAGGTGACAGATGCTACTCAGACAATCTCAGTGATGACCAACTTTTATGTCTTTTTGGTCTACAGATTGTAGAATCAGTGATGTATGCTTTTCCTACTTGGCATTTGTGAAAAGGTAAAAATGTGCTTAATTTTGATAGCACTCAGGTTGAACTCAGATTTAATGTTGATCACTCAGATTGAACTTGAGTCTGTCGAACATGGTTCCTTAACTCAAGCCCAGGTCTAACTTACCAGCTGTGCAACCTGATCCCAAAGCACTGTGACTAAAACGGTTCTGTGCTTGATTTAATGTTCTGATACTGCTGTCTGGAAATTCTTCATGATGCCATCTTTGAATGTAGGTTTGTAAGTTTAATATGATGGGATGGTGGGACATGAGTGGAGAGAGCAGGTATATTCAGTGTACATATGTAGGTCAGTTCTTTGCAGCCCCGTTCTCACGTAACATTCATTGTGTCCAGGGAGTAAAGAGTTCTGATATCACAGTGCTTTAGAGTTAAAGGAAACAGAGAGATTCCTAGGTGAATAGGTGACTTAAGAAGGTACATAGACAGTCTGCATAAGCTATGTTTTCTGTGTAATCCAGTGCTTTCTTTGAATAATGAAAGAAGCTAATGTCATCTTAAGAGATCTTTATGAGCGAGGATTCATATTGTAGCACATCTTGTGAGTTCCCTGACTGTCCAGGCCATCGACTTACAGAAACAATGGTGACACAGAAGAAAGGGAAGAGTGGAGGAGCCCATAGATGTTGTTGCTTTCAGGTTTTACTTACTCACCTATAAGTCAAAGATGACTTTAGTCGGGGATGGGAATATGGAAAATGAAAAAAACAGCATTAAATTTGCATAGTTTCCCCATTATACATGTGTGGGCTTTGGAGAAAGATTGCAGTGATCGGAACAGGGTGGCCGTTGGTTAAATGAATGTCTGACATCACAAGGATCTGATTTAGAGTCCCATGTAAGGTGCATGCTTGCAGCACCGGAGTTGGGGATGTAGAGACAGGTGGATCCCTGGAGCTCTCTAGAATGGCAATGTATCTAGCCTAACCAGTGAGATTAGACCCATGAAAGACTGTGTCAAAGGAGGTACACAGCACTTCTGAGATCGACCTCTGAGGACAGGCCTCCCTGTGCATGTATACATGTATCCATACATTTATGTGCATCTGCACACACAGGAATATAACACACACACACACACACACACACACACACACATGCACACACAATGAACAAAAGAAGCATTACTTGTGTCATTTTGAGAATAGCACAGTAGAAAGTTGGGTAGTAAATTGAACATTAATATTTAGAATGCTAATTTTTCTTCACGTTAGAATGGCATAAGATGAACTAACATGGGGGTGGAGGAGGGAGCACATGATGATAGGTGCCAAGACAGACTGTGAAGAAGCGGAGCTTTGTATTTAGTTCTATAAAGATACCCTTCTGAATTTTAACCTATGAGCTTGCATTTTCATTTTGCAGTTACTTTGCTGACCCTGCTCAAGGCCTAAGTAAGTGCCCAAGTCCCTGGTCCAAAAGATACCATGTGTAGTCCAGCTTCAATGTCAGAAAAGAACACTGTCCAGAGCTCAGCTCCTTTGAAGGGAAAGTGGCTGAAAGCCCAGGGTGCCCAACATCACAGGCCTGTGCTCCCCTGGAGATGCTCTTTCATCTTAATTGCTCTGGGAGGTTGGTTTTCAGGAGGACGCTCCTGCCGTGCTCCCTTTTCCTTCGCACACTCTCACGCCCACGGCCGTCCTCCCTTGTGAGAGTCACAGGGACAGAACTGTAGAAGCTACAGAAAGCCAGGCTTGAAAGCAAGTCCAAGGGAACAGAGCATCAATGTAGCCCTTTTCAAACAAACACACAATACAGTGACAAATAGGAATCTGCTTCTTCAAAGAATAATGCTTTGGAGATTTGGCGACCTGGTGGCCCTTAGTTAAAAATAAGGATTGAAAAGCCAGGTACAGAAGCTGGGATGACTTCTGAGACCACAGCCACCGGTCTGCTCTGACATGGGAGAAAGGGTGAGGGAGGTCAGCAGTGGCCAGAAATAAAGCATCTTTGGAAACGGGCTGATGTGCATGAACCAGTGTTCTCTGACCATAGATTACCCGAATGGAGCACACACTGTGCCTTAAATAATCATCATGTAGACACAGACTGTGACTTCAATTATCAGTCTGGATTCAGCTAAACTCATAATCTGGATCAGAGCAGGATTTACAATTTAAAAGGTAGTTTTTTAAAAAATCCAATTTAGTGAGATACCATTCAGAAGCAATGAGGGAGGGAGGAGAAATAAACAGCTTAACAGTTATAATTAACAATCATATGCCAGTATAAAAAGCAGAAAATGGGATAGACTCTCGAGGACTGTAGAAGTCAGAGAAGGCAATAAACAGCTAGTGCAATTAAATTGCTTGTGTTTTTTATTCCACATGCGAACGTCCAGGCAAACCATGTCCAGACTGAACAGGATGCTATCTCTCCTTCTTGAGTTATACCAGTTCTTATTTTAATTGCTTGCCTCTGCTCATCCACACCCAACAGAGATGGACACCTCATGTGATAGACTCAGCCAGTGTATTGTTCATAAACTCCAGGCTAGTTGAAAACTATTTTGGGTTTCTTACTCAAGTCAGATTTCAACTTTGATTTTTCAAAGGTTAATAGGTTGGTACAGTGGTCTGTTATGTCAACAGAGCCCTGGGAAAAAATTAATCATGAAAGCTATACAAAAGGTCAAAAGGAAGAGATTGAAAAATCCCCTAACAAAGAAACCACAGACTAGGTTCTGTGTGTCCCTAAACCCATTTTTACCCAAATGTAAGCTGCCAGGCAAAGATGGTTAGTAGTGCTGGTAAGACCCAGCTGTGGTCACTGACGGAAAAGACTGACAGAATTTCAGTAGGATATAGAAGCACATTTCAATGGCTTACTGTGACGCTGTGCTCTTGAAAGAGGCCGATGCGATAGGAACGGAGGGGTCTCTGTCAGCGTTATTTCAATGTTAGGTGAAGCTCATGTGGTAGGTATCGGCTACTGTAGAAAGTGCAAACACTGGTTACTCTACACGGTTGACTCTTAAGAGCTGAGCATCACACAGCACAGTGTGTCTGGTGGTCTGTTCCTATAGCAACAGGACAATTTGGGCTATGGAAACTGGGATGGGTAGAGCTCTGCATCATCCTGTGCTGTGTCAGTAATGCAATTTGTGGCTCATAAACATCACACATTACTCTGTGTGTATCTTGGCAATGGAAGGAATAGGGAGTCAGGTCAACACTGGAGAATGTCTGGGTATATAGAGTGTTCTAGAGGCAAAAAGAAGACTGAGATTTGCTAGTGTTGGTCAAGCTTCTAATGTAGAAGACATATTTAGCATTGGCTAATGAATCTGTCCCTCTTCCATTTAAACTAGGTGATGGTTTAAGTAATCCAGATCATTCATACTAACACGAGTGCTATGGCTTCAAACATCCATAAAAAGGAAATAAGTAGAAAAAAATGTAAGTATAACACCAGAAGATAAGAAACTGAACATGACTAAAATACAACATATAATTTGTATGACTCAAAATATAAGTAGTGGAAGTATACACATAAAACTGTAAGTATGGAGGAGTCATCATAAGAATGACAGAAGGTCTTAGTTTCCTTTTTTCATTTCCTAGGACATTGTTGTTCCTTAGTGGAAAGTTGCTGGCATAGCATTTGAGTTAATAACATGCTCAGCATATGTGTCACTCTAGTGGACAACAAGTTGCTAAACACATTTGAGATGGCTTTGTTACCCATCTCCCCTCCATCACTTCCAGGGGCTCTCTGAAGCCACACTGATGGTCTTGCAGTCTGTGAATTCAGGGATAATGCTGGCTTCACTGGCTCCTATCAGGATATAGCCAAGCTTTTGGCTGGACTGGGTTCCTGTCAGTGTGGAAGGATCTGCCTCTTAGTGCTCTATGTATTGTGGAAGGATCCATGACAGTTTAGCTCTTAGTGCCAGGATGAGGTAAGAAAGAATCAGTCTTCAAGTTCTCATTGTACCTTTAGAACTTGTCTCTCATAAAAGGAAAACATTTTTTTCAACTTTAAGCTTTCATGTTTTTGCATAAACTAGTATTGTATAAATCTGCCATCTATCTATCTATCTATCTATCCATCCACCTGCCCGTCTGTCCATCCATCCATCCATCCATCCATCCATCCATCCATCCTTCTACCAATATATTTCAAAGTAATCATCTTTTAAAAAGTATTGGAGGCTATCCAAAATGCATACATTGGTCCACGGATTAACCTAAGACTCCAAGTTCCTCCCTTCTCTTCTTCTTGATTTCCCAAGCTGGTATATTTACACATTACACCTGTATATCCTCTTCTCAGCTTGATGTGGAAATCTATCTATCTATCTATCTATCTATCGATATATCATCTATCATCTATCTATCTATCTATCTATCTATCTATCTATCTATCTATCGGTATATCATCTTTCTATCATCTATCTATCTATGATCGATATATCATCTATCTATCATCTATCTATCTGTCTGTCTGTCTGTCTGTCTGTCTGTCTATCTATCCATCTATTTATCTATCTATCTATCTATCTATCTATCTATCTATCTATCTATCTATCTATCTATCTATCTATCTATCTATCTATCTGAGACAGGGAATGCTTATATAGCCCTGCCTGCCCTACAACACAGACTATCAACCAGCCTGAAATACACAGAGATCCAACTGCCTCTGCCACCTGGTTGCTAAGATTAAGGTGTGTGCTACCACACCTGGCTCTGAGATTTCTCTTAAAAATTACCTCCACGTTTGTAAAGTTTCCTCAAGACCCATCTCCAATGCATGTTGTGTTCTACTTGTACATGTAACATTTTAGTAATTTTTCTCATAAAATTGTCAATTTTGCCATCTGTTTTTGGTCCATTTCAAATGCACATATTGGTTCATGGATTGACTGGAGGCTCGAGTTCCTTCCTTCCCTTCTTCTCGATTTCCCAAGCTGGCCTATTTACACATTACAGCTGTCTCTCCTCTCCTCAGCTTGATGTGGACACCCATCTGTTTTGGTCATCATGTGACTGATTTTCCCAACTTCTGTCCTTGCTCAAAAGCACAGCTTCCCTCACAGTCTGTGGATCTCCTACCATGGATTCCTACCCTCTCCTGACAGGCTATGGTTTCAGCCTCAGGTGAGCCCTTTACTCTTTAGGTGCCCTAATGTTAGAGTAGGAGAAAAGCCAAGGGGATTCATTGATATGCAAATCTCCAGGCTTTATTCTGTGGGTCCGCAGACAGCTTTAAGAATTGGCTTTTGTTTCAAGTACCATAGTGTTCTCTGATGCCTGCCACCCACAGTGATGCCCCAAGAGACAACGTGGTAGCTATTTAACCTCCCCTTCTAATTTCAAACCTTCCTCAGTTTTCACAGGTTTCCTACCTCAGCCTGCTCACTCAGTCCCCAAAGATTTACTACTCCTCAAACCTCTATACACCTACCCGGGAAGCTCATAGGAATCCACTTCCCATGCCTCTTCATTCAGGTCTTTCTTGGAATTAATTAATTTTTAATCATTGTATAATTATATACAGTAGGCGCACAGATATTAAGTACCTGGTTCAATGAGTACTAACAACGATAACTTTTTTCTGAGTAATTCATACCATAATCAGGCCATTGGACATTATATCAACGTAGAAGGCTTTCTCTTGTCTCTTCTGGTCAACTTCTATCCTCTCCTGGAAGCAACCTCTGTGCTCATTTTTAACTTTCTAGATCAGCACCCTGTATCATGATAAAATTAAGATGGAATCATACCATTTTAGTTCCTTTGCTTCTGGCTTTTTATGCTCAACATGATGTTTTTAACATTTGTCAGTGTTTGGCATCAGCAGTCTTTAAAATGTCTATGTCTTTATGATCTGTAGTCCACTGCATCATTTTTTTCCAATTTGGCCTGTCAGTTGTGATAGCTGGTTGACTGATAACAAATATTAAGACTATGCCCACCTTCAACCGCTCTGATTAACAGGCTCTGCAGGGAACGAAGCGTTTGATATTTCCAAAGCTTCTCGCCTAGTTCTAATTTTGATATTTTGTGAGGGTAAAGCTTCTGGGGTGGGAGCAGACAGCACAGCCACCTGCACTTACAGACCTTCCCCCTCTACTCTCCTGCCTCAAAGCGGAGGGATTCCTCCCTTCTGCCTCTTGTTCTTCTTGTTTCATGAGTGTGAGACTGTGAGCTTCTCCTTGTTTGAAGCAGTTCTGATCTCACTCCGACTGTGAGAGCTAGTGGAGGATGTTGTGGAGCCTGTAATGGCTTGAGGCGGGGCTTGAACATACATGTCTCGTCTCCCTGTTTCCTACCCTGCATCTTTTATCTGGCTGATTTCAGGCTTTCTGCTTCCACTGGTTTATTGATCACCCTCTATGTAGAATCAGGCTGAAGTTTCTTCTGTTCAGAGGAAAGAATAAATTAGCTTTTTTCCTTAGAAACATGTTAGCCTCAAAGAAACATTTTTACTTATTTCATCTTTTCCAACAAACTGTAGTTTCCCATGTTACCCTTCAGCTCAATTAAGAGACTGGCATTGGCTTACACCACATGAGTGAATGGTTTCAAGGTCACTAATGATTTCTTAATCTCCCGAATGAAACCTGTCAGTTTAATTTTTCTTCCCTCCTGCCTTCCTCCAACCCTTCCACCCGTTATCTTTGCTGCTTCCTTTCCTCTTCCTCCTCCTTCCCCTTCCACCTTTCCTTCCCTTCTCATTCTTGAACCAAGAGCCCAGCACTTCCTAGGAAGTTGCCCTACTTTACTACTGAGGTAGCTCTCCATTACACAATTTAATTTTTATTGTGATAAGTTTCTTTTATTTAACAAAGTAATTGTTTTTAAAATTGTAATTATTAAGCCACATTAAGTTTCTCTGCATTCTTTCTGTATATTCTTCTTCGGGTGGTCATTTAGTGATGTAGGCGGGGAAGCTGTTTGATGTCAATCAGAAACTAATATCTGAAGAGTTTCATGTTAAAGACAAAGAAAGAATCAGATTCTAAGTTCAGTCATTTTCTAATAATGAAGGGTGATAGTTATTGTATGCTGTTGTAAAAATTTTCTCTTTGGGCAATGTCTACACTCCTTAGGTTTCAATAAAAAAATCTAAAGTTTGATTTCAACGAAAATTCCTGCTGGGGAACAAATGAGTTTATTAGATTTACTTACAGAGCACGAGTGACCACAAAATAGGCACACTGGAAAGTCGGAACCCAGCACTTATGATGGCTTCCCTACATCTGGGCACTGGAGCTTCACATCCCTCAGTCTTCTCAGAGACCTGGAGGTCATGTGCAGTTTGAGCAAAATCACATATGAATGTCTGAGAGGAGTAGCTGGATACTCAGGTATGAGTCCAGTGACTGTCTGCCCTCCTTCTAAAGGGGGCATCAACAACCCAGCAAGTCTTTTGCAAGCATGAACATCAGAACTCACAGAGATGGAGGACAGAGCTGTGCACTTCAGGTTATACCTATTTAAGGCGCTGTGTAAAAATTCACAGAAGAGACTATAAATGGCCTTCTCCATCCTGTTGACTAGGCAAGTCTCAAGTTCAGAAAACTATTTTTGTGTTTAAAAAAATTAAACGGCTCAAGGTTAAATAAATGCTATATTTTATGGTGCAAAATTCAAGGAAATTTAGTATTTGGAAGAGGTAAAAGGATTTCTAGGAGAACATTATTTCATTAAGTCTGAGGAAATCATAGGGCTCATCAGGAAGAGAGGGTGGGAAGGATCTTCTGAATGGAGAGTCTGGTGTTAGAAAAAGCAAAGGGCTTTATTCCCTTGCTAAGTTTCTCTTTCTGTGCTTGGGGAAGGGCGAGGTCTAAGGGATTTTCTGCCCCTAAAAAACAACAACAAATCTAAGGTGATATAAATGTGATTTAAGACCAGGCTCCATCCCAAGCGAGCCACTGAACTTGGCCTTGTTGTCTGCATGGTTCTGGCCTTAGGGCCATCAAGGAGCTGGAGAATCTCCCTTCATGATTATGAACAGATGCTGCAACTGGGTGATATGCGCAGAAGTGTCTCTGCATAGAGGTCTGAGAGGCCATGGCTACATTGCAGCTCTCCATATCTTTAGTCTGTATTCCTTTCTCCTTTCTCTTCTCTCTCTCCTTGTTTCAGGGATGGATCAACTAATAGAGTTCTTTCCCAGTAGATTCTAAGTTGTCTGTATGAATCCCTTTTCTATAATTACGAACTATCCACAAAGACACATCAGTTTAGAAATGTTTACATATACACAAAAGAAGCTAACGAAGTCATAAGAAGTGATTCATAATGCATAGCAACAGCATACTCACTTTCTAGGAAAACAAATCTTTAAGATCTTGTTAGAAGCTGACATCTAGGATACACTCAGTTTGTAATTGTCCTCAGAGAGTGTAATGGTTTAAGTGATATAGCCCCCATAAATCTCAGGCATGGTTTTGCTAGAAGAAATATATCACAGTGGGTGGACTTGAGAATTGAAAACCCTCCAGCCATCTCCAGTATGTCTCTCCCTCCTGTTTGTAGTTCGTGAATGTCAGCTGTTGCAGCCTTCCTCCTGCCTCCTCTGCTCTGCCATATAGACTCTAACCCTCTGAAACCATAAGCCCCAGATAAAGCCATCTTTTGGTACATTGCATTGGGCATATTGTTTCATCTTAGCAAATTAAAAGTGACTAATGTAGAGCATGGTTTGTCCATCCATTTTTTTTTTTTTGATGAATTCAAAGATGTCTGACCAGAGTACATTCTCCCCAAGTAGCTC
The DNA here is from genome assembly GCF_900095145.1 of Mus pahari. Lineage (NCBI taxonomy): Eukaryota > Metazoa > Chordata > Mammalia > Rodentia > Muridae > Mus > Mus pahari. The sequence continues at coordinate 107,081,048 of NC_034597.1, read as the reverse complement.
GACTGGTTTTCAACAAAATCTCAGGCCTTATGTTCAATATCTCCATCCTCACCAGAGAACTACCACAGGAACTTGGAATCCATTACAAGGAAGAATTTGTTCCCTGCTATGCTGCACTGTAGATTAAAAAAAAACAAACCTTAATTTATTCAATGAGTACATTTTCTCGTAGCATCCACCATAAAGATATTAATAAATGNCAGTTACTTTCTCTAGATCATGAAGAGTATTTCGTCACCAGCACATCAAACACAGCAAAAGCTACCAAAAAATCAAGACCACAAATGGCCAGGCATAGTTGGAACAATGGAGATATGTTTAAAGGTCACATAAAATTTGGGTACAAGTAGAGGAGATTGAAGCAGAGTGGTCTACATGTAGACCCACCTTCTCTTTCTGTCTCCATAAAACTCAGAATAAAATCTAAGGCTATTTCTCATGGTTTAGTTTCCTGTTCTTTCCATCCTGAGCCCAGATTGATAATGAATGACCCTTGAGAGAAGGCTACTTAACTTTGCCTTTTCTGCAGAGCTCGGGGAACAGAGGACACCAAGATGCCCTTGCTCTCTAATTAGAGAGGTAGGAGCCTATTGATCATCATGGAGATAAGCCTGTGACCTACTTCAAAGGAGCAATTTAAGCACATGGCAGGTGACACCTGGGCTTCTACAGGGCTGTGACTGTAAGTGCAGGAATCTTGTACCACTGGGGGTTCATTTTAAAGAACAGAGTGCTTTCTAAATCAGAGCAAGAGACCAATCTTAAATAGGAGCTGTCTTCTACCCTCACATAAATCCTTCACATTGATCCTTTAATTTTAAACGTCGTATCTGGTCTAAAAGAGTGAAATTATTTTGGAAAGCGTTTTGTTTTGTTTTGTTTTTTTAAGATATAGAAATCATATTTTCTCTTTTAATTTGTACTGATTAATTCTTTTTCCTTGCAAAGCAATATAATGGTTTGGGAATTTTACAGTAAGAAGTAATTTTTACAAACATTGAAAGTTTTTCATCTGGGTTCTTTCCAGCTTCTGGCTATTATAAATAAGGCTGCTATGAACATAGTGGAGCATGTGTCCTTATTACCAGTTGGAAGATCTTCTGGGTAT
>NC_034597.1:107077955-107079003 GCF_900095145.1 Mus pahari | reverse complement strand
TTCTTTCCAGCTTCTGGCTATTATAAATAAGGCTGCTATGAACATAGTGGAGCATGTGTCCTTATTACCAGTTGGAAGATCTTCTGGGTATATGCTTTTTTGTTGTTGTTGTTGTTTTCTCCATAAAACTGTGACGGGTATTGGGCGTTTACTCTCACCCACTCCCACCCATCCATGCGTGACAGAATTCACAGTGTTGACATTCACTGCACCAATATTTCCTGGTCATAAAAAGCCCATTAGTTCCAGGTGGCCAACAGCCTACTCAAGTATGGGAACCACCATGATGACATAAGACAGGGCCTACATCTGCGGTGCTGCCATCTTATTTTCTAAATCTCCCAAGTTTAACACCTGGGTATGGACCACCGGATGCCTCAGATTTCAGTAGAGGAATGTGCAGGACCCTGGGCTTAAGGGGAAAAAAAGAAACTTCGACCTTTACTCTGCTCACTGCCCGGACTGGTTTCTGTGTGCTGTTTAAATGTAACACATGTTTTGCAAACTCAGGTCATAATTTTGGTGAGGTTTTATGGAAGGGTTTCAGTTTAGAAGGCAACCCCCATTCTCCTACAATTAAATCAGCCTCCCTTAAATTCCAAGTTGAGTTGTTATGCAAAACACGAGGGTGGTTGTGTCTACCTACAGCTTGCCTTTCTCTGATATGATTGTTGTTAAAAATGTCCTTATTACATCACCTGGGGGTTATTTAGCAAAGGTAGGAGTTGTAATTCTGTTTTTAACTTTAAGTTATTAAAGAGCCAAATTCTGTTATTTAAGCAATAGTCATTGCCTCCCCTCATCTTCAGCATTTATGAGTTCTTTAACATTGTCAAAAAATATTTGTTGAATCCCTCTGGGTATCTTCCTGTTAGGTACAAATGAAGTGACTTGTGTTCTGGGTTCAAAGAATTAGCATGTTAACTACTGGAAATTTCCCTTCTAAGTCCTTCTCCCCTCTCTCCTCTTACCTCTCTCCCCAAACTCTCTCTCTCTCTCTCTTTCTCTTTCTCTCTCTCTCTCTCTCTCTCTCTCTCTCTCTCTCTCT
>NC_034597.1:107036802-107077944 GCF_900095145.1 Mus pahari | reverse complement strand
ATATATATATATATATATATATATATACACACACACACACACACACACACACACACACACACATATATCACATACTTATCCCCTTCCCTCTTTCCTCTTCCTCTCTTTGGAGCCAAATTGCATTGAGAATGAAATATCCTGGAAAATCCTTTGGGTGCTACAAAAACCATCTTTACATATTTGCTCTAGAAATAGTCTAAGCAGGTTGGCCATTTGACAAGAACTCTGCAGGGAGGGAGGAACTTTAGGGACTTCAAGATGGGATTGATTTCTCCTAGGTTTCAGTAACTGCCTGCTCTTTGTTCACAGACCCACACAGAACATGTGATGGAGGAGGAAATCCACTACAGTGCCTGTCTTTCTCGCCCCAACATGCTTGCTCTTCTGTAGCATCTGATTCTGCGGTCCTGGCTCTGTGAATACTTCCTCATTTATGTTGAGTCCTCCATCCCAGGAGAAGCCTTCCTTTTCCACTGGCAGTACAGGGCCTCAGAGGCACCAGCTCCTGTTCTGGGTCCTAGCACCAACCAGAAGCAAGTCCCCTGGACTAGTCTTGCTCCAGCAGAATATAAAGTGGAATTAATGAATCTAAAAATGCTTCCTGTTCTCTCCTCTGCTCTCCTCTGGAGCAAGTGAGGTCTGCAAGAGTGAGGTTGAGGCCATATAACAAGGGAGAACTCTGCTGATTCCCGCTCTATTTAAGCTGGCTAGTCTCAGGACACTTGTATGAGGAAATGTTGATGGAATAGATTCAGATTCAGTGTCAGACAGATAACTGTGATGTCAATTGCAAACACTCAGAGTTACCATGTTGCCAGGAGCCAGGCACCCTACTAAGACTTAGCCTAGAGAAATAGGTATCCCAGTTATTCATATTTAGCTCTATGTCATACAGTTTTATTGTTTGGATTCCCAAGCTCTTCTGGGACAACATCTGCCTTATCTTTGTTCCATGGCATTTGAGAATTTCCTCTTGCCTACTGAGTGTGAGACAGCCAGGGCCTGTAACTAATCTGTCTCGGTATATATCCTGGCTCGCCATCAATTAGCGGTGACCTTGACACATAACTGTCTCCTCTATGTCTCAACTTCTGGTCTGTAAGATGATAGTTCATCTCAGCACTACATTAGCTGCTGCTGCTATCAGCGGTGCAGCCATGATTATTTTCTTATCTCTCATTCCTTTTTAAAAAGACTTATTTTTAAATTGTGTGTGTGTGTGTGTGTGTGTGTGTGTTGTATTCCTCTGGAACTGGAGTTACAAGTAGCTGTGAGCCCCCCATATGGGTTCTGGAAACCCAACTCAGGTCCTCTGTAAAAGTAACAGAGCACTATTAACTGTCAGGCCAATCTTTAGCCATAAACAAACACACACACACACACACACACACACACACACACACGCACGCACGCACGCACGCACACGCACACGCACACGCACACACAAACTCCCCTAACATAGAATCATCTAATGCCCCCTAACATAGCAGCCTGTCTTAGTTAAGACTTTTTTTTTTTTTTAATAATAATATGCTACGAACCAAAACAACTTAAGGAGGAATGGGTTTATTTGGCTTATAGATGCTGAATCACAGTCCACTGAAGGAAGCCAAGGCAGAAACTCACACTGGGCAGGAACCTGGAGGCAGGAGCTTATGCGGAGGCTGGCAAAGAAGGTTATTTATTGGATTGTTCCCCGTGGGTTGCTCAGTCTATTTTCCTATATATCCCAGGACCCTAACCCTTCACTGTTCCTTTACCCCAACATTACAGACTCTAACCCTCTGAAATTATAAGCACGAAATTAAACATGTTTATGACTTGCCTTGGTCATGGTAATTTGTCATGGAAGAAGAATTCCCAATTGAGACATTTAATTGGGGGAAAATCCTCCTTCTTGCTGGGTTCAGACAAAATGTTTCCACATCAGCGACTTTACTGGACTTCTTTCTCTCTCTTTGTGATCTCAGTAGTCTTGAACTATGGTCTACCAAATAATTTACAGGTTAACAACCATTTACTGTTATTGATATATTACTGAATATATGCCAGCTGGTTTTCTTGTTACTTAGAAAATACATGCTTGTTACCTGTGATAAAATTATATTTTCTGTGTCCATTTTCTGCATCAGACTTTGATAGTGTATAGTAATACATTTGTGTGTATTCATCTTGTGGAAATGGAAAACTGCTAAATTAGTACACAGTGGGCACCCTACAAAATAGGTGGGTATATTTTACATCCAAGATATTTATGTTCAAATAATAAGCTCATAACTACTTACTTCTCTTAATATTCATAATGCCACACTTAATTTGCTGTCAAACTTTTCAAAGGAAAGCCAGAGAAGCCAGAACAATGAAATTAAAATGGTATCCTATCCAGGCCTAGAGAGCTGAAGAAACCTTCTTAGGGGCTCACAGTGACAAAATGGCTAAGGTGACATCCTGCATATGATTTTAGAGTTCAGGCTCTTAACTACCACGTTACACCGAGGAACTCACCCATAAACCCACAGAACATTTCTTTGAAGAAATTATTTGTGTGTATACACGTGTATGTGTGCATTCATTCACTGGTGCGCCTGTGCATGTGGAAGTTAGATGTTCAACTTGAGTGTCCTTCCTCAGATATCATCAACTTTGTCATTTTTGTGGTCAGGCTATCTCGTTGGCTTGCAGCTGCCAGTACCTTCAGGGGACTCAGTCTTTTCTCCACAGATTCTCTCTAGAGATTAAAGAGAAAGAAAGAAGTTCTGTGACTCTAGAGAACCCCGACTAATACAGAGACATAGTAGGGTGTTAGAGCCATGCCTACGAGTTGATCGTTGTTTTTATTAATGCTTTCTGCTTTCTTTCAGCTAGTTCATTTTCGATGGACTCACATGGCCAAACCAAACCCTTCCCTTTCCTTGCAAGATGAAAGAAAGGAGCCATGACCGAGCCACTGGACAGTCTAGTCAATGATTCAGATTTCCTGGATTACACAACTGCTTTGGGAAACTGCACCGACGAGCAAATCTCATTCAAGATGCAGTACCTTCCCATCATCTATAGCATCATCTTCCTCGTGGGCTTCCCGGGGAACACAGTGGCCATCTCCATCTACATTTTCAAGATGCGGCCGTGGAGGGGCAGTACGGTCATCATGTTGAACCTGGCCTTGACAGACTTGCTGTATCTGACCAGCCTCCCTTTCCTCATCCATTACTATGCAAGTGGTGAAAACTGGATCTTTGGAGATTTCATGTGCAAGTTCATCCGCTTCGGCTTCCACTTCAACCTGTACAGCAGCATTCTCTTCCTCACCTGCTTTAGTCTCTTCCGTTATGTTGTGATCATTCACCCAATGAGCTGCTTTTCTATTCAGAAAACTCGCTGGGCAGTGGTAGCTTGTGCTGGGGTGTGGGTCATTTCTTTGGTAGCTGTCATGCCCATGACTTTCCTGATCACATCAACCACCCGGACCAATAGGTCTGCTTGTCTTGACCTCACCAGTTCAGATGACCTCACTACTATTAAGTGGTACAATCTCATTTTGACAGCCACCACTTTCTGCCTGCCATTGGTGATAGTGACACTTTGCTACACAACAATTATCAGTACCCTGACCCATGGACCTCGGACCCACAGCTACTTTAAGCAGAAAGCTCGGAGGCTGACTTTTCTGCTCCTCCTTGTGTTCTATATATGTTTCTTACCCTTCCACATCTTGAGGGTCATTCGGATCGAATCTCGCCTGCTTTCAATCAGCTGCTCCATTGAGAGTCACATCCATGAAGCTTACATTGTTTCTAGACCATTAGCTGCCCTCAACACCTTTGGCAACCTGCTGTTATATGTCGTGGTCAGCAATAACTTCCAGCAGGCGTTCTGCTCTGTAGTGAGATGCAAAGCCAGTGGGGACCTTGAACAAGCAAAGAAAGACAGTTGCTCAAACAATCCTTGAGTAATGCCATTTTGTCAAGGTTAGGGAGATGGCTCAGTGGTAAAGCTCTTGACATGCAAATGTGAGGGTCCGAGATAGACTCCTCAGAGCCCACATAAATTGTGTGTGGTAGCAACTATCTGCAATCGCAGTGCTTCTGTGGTGAGATGGATATGGGCATAGACTCCTCAAAGGCTCAAGGGCTAGCTGGCCAACTGTACATAGTGACTAGCCTCAAAGAGACCTTGCTTCCAAGGAGATAAAAGGGAGGGACCAATGCTTAAGGTTGTCCTTTAAGCTCTACATGTTCATTGTGACATGTATCACACTCTGACACAAACAGCCACACACCATTCACAATACATACTTATCAAATATCAATCAGTTCATCCTTCCATCAATGAATCAATCAATTAACACCTCTGATAATTTGTATATAACTTCCAAGAAATCCTGAATACCCTCTCAGTGGAACCCCCAGTAACTACAGAGTATTTAGGTCATTATGAACCAAAGCCATGGGCAAAGACCCTTACGAGATCTTTGCAATATGTTTGTTGAGATCTTTGGGTAGAAAATGGGCTACTTGAGTATCAATAAAGTATATAGAAAGATTAGAAACTATGAAACTAGGAGAATTTTTGTTGCCACCAACTAATTGCCTCCACATAGAAACTAGTGTTTGTACACCAGCCCTGGACCTCCTACTGCTTTAATGTCAAGAAGGCTCAAACCGACCAGAACCAAGCAAAAGTCAAGACACCGAAGTATTCGGCTCAAAGAACCGGCTCTGTTGCTTCCTGCTGCCAGGAAGTGGATGTCTAGGGAGGATCACTCACTGGAATACTGATGTATGGAATCCTCAAAGATCAGAGTGAAGAACTCTGACCTGGTTCTGGTGATTGTGGAAAAAGTCTCTGGCTCTCAGATTGCTGACATTGAGAAGAGGAAGTACTTAGTCCCACCTGACATCACTGTGGCTCAGTTCCTGTGGATCATCAGGAAATGGATCCAGCTTCCCTCTGAGAAGGCCATCTTCCTGATGTGGACAGGACAGTCCCACAGTCTAGCCTAACTATGGGACAGCTTTATGAGAAGGAAAAAGATGAATAGGTTCCTGTATGTGGTCTACAGTGGAGAGAACATTTCTGGCTTCTGAGTCTCTTGATGGGCTAGGTGTCCCCTTCCTGCTTGTGTATCTTGTACACTGGCTGTTCTCAGTTACTCTGCCAGAGCCTCCACACAGACATGCTAGTGCGTTTGCAACTGGATTTATTTCTTACTATATGGGAAGGTTTGTTTCCTTAGATTAGTAAATTATCATGCAGGGAATAAAGAGTATTCTTTCATGCCTAGTTTCCTGTCCTTTTATTCTTTGGGGCTTGTGTTCACTGAAATCCTAGATTATCCAAAGGCATCACGTGCTTTCTCAACATTTTTACAACTCATTATCTTAACAAGTTTTTCTTTATTGTTCTGAGTTTTCCTTTCAGCTCTGGTTAGCTCTTTAGACTGAAGGAGGACATTAGGATACAGTCAGAAGAGAGACTGTGGAAACGGCCCAGTCAGCAAAAAGCCTGCTATACAAGCATGAAAGCTTGGGTCTGGTCCTTAGAACGCACACACAAAAGCCTGGTGCAAAGATGTGCACCTGGAACCCCAGCTCCGGGCGGCAGGAACAGGCAGGTCCCTGGAGGGGGAGGGCCAGCCAGCCTAGCCTACTTAGTGAGCTCTAACACAATGAGAAACCCTGACTTCAAAACTGACGAACCACAAGTGAGATGGCCCTCTGGCCTGTGTTTTCAGTGATGTAGGCCACATTAATAATTGCTTAACTTATAAATCATATTAAGTTTTATTGGTAATTGTCAACATTTCCTGGGGAAATTGGTGAACTTGAACTATGCATAAGTATCATATATACATTAGGTGCTAAGTCAAATCTAACATGTGTTGATTTTCATGGGAAAGTTCTCCAGGAAACACTTATTCTCTTTAGGTATTGTAATCCTTTAGTATATAATAAAAAATAATAACCGTAGAAATTGCTAAAGTTATTCTCGGGCTATGTGTTTGCTTAATTAGTAGTAAATATAAATCAGTAAATATACATATTTAGGGAATACATGGTCTATATCTTTTAAACCTTAAAGAATATGTTGAAATGACTAATAAACTCACTAACAACTACTCTCCGAACTGGTCATTTGTTCCCATGAAAATGCGTCTTATTCATTCGTGTATTGAAAACAATGTTCGAGAGCAAAAAGAAGCTTGAAAATCAGATGTCGAATAATGGCCGAAGCACAGGGCTTCTTCATAGGAAAGGGATTATCAGATTCTGTGGTTCTGCATTTCGCCCTGCCTCTGGGCAGACAAAATTCAGAGATGCTAGACTGCGTTTACCCTATGCCCGCTGTCAGGTGCTAGGCTCCAGCAAAGAGCCAGGACACCACTCGGGACCTGGGAAAATGCAACCTATGATGTGGGAGACCAAAGCTGGGATTCTCTGACTCCCGGTGTCCAGTCGCTGCTGGAAACTGCACAGTGGAGTTGGAACAGAGGGTCGGGGGTCCACAGACCTGCGATGAGGAACTTGAGTCTGAGGGCTCTCAAACTCCTGGACATCCAGACGCCACTGGGTCTCCGAGAGTTGAGAATGGAGTTGTGTCCAAGAGCTGAGGAGGCTGGGACAAGGGGGGTGGGAAAATCTGGCTTAGCTCATAAGTGATTTTCCTTACCTTAGCAGCTGTTTTCTGAGAGAAGAAAGGGGCCTTCCAAGGGAGACTTAGATGCGGCTCTCTAGATGAAGGCTTTCTCCATGCTCCCCATGGTGGTTCTTGATGAAATAGACAGTCCTTGATTTCAAACTGTTTATTGATTATTCATCGTGGAAAATGGGTGCATACCACCTCCTCAGGGTGGACCAGAGATTAAATACCTTTTGTAGGAAGGAACGCCCATACAGTAAGGAAAAATTACTGGCTAACTCTCAGGGCCTCTAGATCATTAGCATGGAGAACTCTTTTCTGATCTATGTGACCATAGTTCATATTTCTATGTAGGGAGTACGGTCATGTGACAGGAGCTTGTATACACACACACACACACACACACACACACACACACACACACACACACCCCTCTATTATGAAAATGTATAGAGAGTTTCTTTTGTCCTCTTCTCTTCCCACCAAAGTACAGGGATATAAACATTTTTTTCCTTCCTGGTACAGATTAGCCCACTGTATGTTTGGCTTTATTTTGTTATTTCAGGTACCTGACTCCAACACTTAATCCCACTTCCTCCAATTTTTAACATTTTTATTACCCTGGATAATTGACCCTAGCTCTGGGGCACGCATGATTTTCCATTATCCCTGAACACCTCGCTTGATTCAGCTTTTTGTCACTCTGTTCCCTGACCTGTTTCCCAAGGGGACAAGCAAACACTGATGACAGTCTGCCCTCCAAGGACCTGCTTACTGAGCATAATCACAAAGGTCCCTGCGAAATTGAATTCAAAATGTTGGTTTTATTTTCTAAAGTATTGGGTTCTGGACTAATTGGGCTAGAGGTTGCATTTTTAACTGAATCCCCTCCACTGCAAAAGGGCAGATAATGATACGGGCTATGGTGGGACCATCAAGACCTTACCTCTTACAGACATCCATCGGCAAAGAGTAGATAAGAACAAAAGAATAGGGATCAAGCTCTGTGTACTACAAGGAAACTGACATGCGTGCTCAGCCATGAGGGGTGTAGCACTCAAGTCTGGCTGCACCTGAGAAAATCCAGAATAAAGAAACTCTGAGTGCTGGGTTTCTTCATATAATAACTCCCCCATTTTGATTGCATGAGTGCCTCACAGAAATGTTCAAAACCACAGAGTTAAAGAAAATCAGAAAGCGGATGTTGTACCTTAAACATACATGTCACAGTGATTAATGTCCTAGCATTGTGTTCTTGTCTTTACCTGTCTTTTCCTGTGTCAATATTTAGTTTTTGCTACAGTATTTAAGGACAACACACACATGCACGTGTGCACACACACACATACAAATATATATATATATATATATATATATATATATATATATATATATATAGAGAGAGAGAGAGAGAGAGAGAGAGCTTTTCTTTTTAAGACAGTGGTAGAACCTGGGCATGGTGGTACATGCCTCTAATCCCAGTACCAGCACCTTAAATTAAGGCAGATGCTGATGGATCTCTGAGTTCAAGTCTAACCTGGAGTACATGGTAAATTCCAGGCCAAGTAGGGATGCATAGAGACACCTGTCTAGATAGATAGATAGATAGATAGATAGATAGATAGATAGATAGATAAATAAATATATAAATAAAATAAGTAAATTGTGAGTGGTAGAAAATTGTCTGGCCTGTCTGAGGTCCTGGGTTACATTTTAAGACCACAAATAACTTCTAAATTTTATTTATTACTAATCCATATTTCAATCAAAAATATGTTTTGCAGTTCTCCAACTCAAATAAAATCAGTATACAAGCAAGTTTTACAGGTTGTTTTGGTATATCGCCCCTTGAAGATGTATTTATATATTTGTGTGTATGTGTGTGTATGTATGTATGTATGTATGTGTGTGTGTGTAGGTGTACATGTTTGTGTTTGTGTGTATGCATTTGTGTTTCTGTTTGTGTGTAGATGTATGTTTGTATGTGTATGAGCATGTGTATTCATGTGTGTGTGTGTGCGTGTGTGTGTTTGACTTGTGTGGATAGGTGCTCCTAGTGACTAGAAGGTGTCAGATTCTCTGAGGCAGGAAATTTGACATCTTCTCTTATGGGTCAAGTTCTTGTTCCTCTGGGGTTAGCAGACAAGCTCAGAACCCCAGGGAGGAAGACTGCTGCTTTTCTCTTCCATATGTCCCCAAATCTACTTTAGGCCTTTCTCTAATTTTGCATTTTCTTCAACCACTAAAGGCCATTTTAATTTTCCTCAGTGTGGCTCTGGGGAATGGGACAAGATATCAATTAACTCCAAGGGAGTACTGAGTCCAAACACTCACCTCTGCTGCCAGCTTGCCTGATACAGAGTAAACATGAATGCTGTGAAGATGGGATCACGAACATGCTTGGAGAAGAGAGACCCTTCCAACACTGAGACCTTGGAAGAAACATACATCATAATATGCTCTGATATGTTTTAAAAATCTGTTTTCCTTAAACTGTAAATAAAGTCCTAGCTACATTGATACAAATTGAGGCTATGTTTTTTTTTTGTTTGTTTGTTTTTTGGTTTTTTGTTTTGTTTTGTTTTTTGTTTTTTGTTTTTGTTGTTGTTGTTGTTGTTGTTGTTGTTGTTTTTCGAGGCAGGGTTTCTCTGTGTAGCCCTGGCTGTTNTGGAANTCACTTTGTAGACCAGGCTGGTCTCAAACTCAGAAATCCACCTGCCTCTGCCTTCCCAGTGCTGGGATTAAAGGCGTGTGCCACCAAGTCTGCTTGCCGCTATGTATTTTAAGGACCTATCTACATTGATTCAACTTGCAACAGTGTATTTTCTGTTGGTCGGTCTTCCATTTCTCATCCAGTCTTATACTTGCTGCTAAATGCATCCGCTGAATTCTTAATTTCAGATATCACAGTGTTCCGTGTGTGGAGTGCAGAGATGGCTCTCTCAGTTAACTGAGCAGACATGTTTTTGCTTTTAGGCTGTTTTGTCCATGCCCTGCATATTTCAGAATGGGGTTTTGCTATTTTAAAGAACTTGTCTGGACTTCTAAGATTTGGATTACTTCCAGGTTGATTTTTATTTTGCATATTTCCCTCAAATATTTTGGCCACATGTAGTGGTCTTGTATGACGATATTTTCTTAATTGAATAATAGATTTTTATTGAATAATGTGTAACTTCTCCAGGACCTGCCTCCAACATAGCTCCCTCTCAATATTATGTCTATATTTTGTCTTTTGTTTTAGCTCGTTCAGTCAAATTCTTGCTGCACCTTTGCACATGTATTTAAGACCATCCACTAGATCAAGAGCAACTGACTGGGAACCATACCCCCAAAGGAAAATGGCTCTCCTTCCTCCTGGTACCACTGAAAGCTTATGTTCACATTTCTTAGCATAATGTTGGTGAATTCTTCTTTAGGAAAAAGGAAAATACAGCGACAACAGATACATCTTATCCAGTACTAAGATTGAACTGGGCTTTGTCTGAACCTGCAGACTTCATGTGTAGAATTATAATACTACACTGCAATGTATATGATAATAGATCTCTAGATGCTCACAGTAATGGAAAGACCAAGTTACTTAGTCCACAGTGATGTCCCCATTTGAGATTTGTGGCAGCAAAACAGAGAGCCGAGAGAAAGGAACCAAGATTAACAAAAGAGAAGCAAGTTGGCAGAAAGACTGGAAACTCCTGGCTATCAGGACTACCTGTAAAGGACAGAGAATATGCAAAAAAAACAAAAACAAAAACAAAAACAAACCAAACAAAAAACAAACCCAAAACACCCAAGTATTTTACAATGCAGGAGTAGGCAGGCATTATGTGAAGAACCTACAGAGGCTCATGAATCTGTGAACCAGGAGCTTTTGATCCTTGGACTTGTCATAGCTGGTTAGACTATTTCTATTCTTAGGACTGTCATTTTCTTTCTTTATAAATGGTCTATATTTCTATTATTATCTACGTGTCCCTGATCTAATATTTTTGTTTGAAGAAAGAATCTGGAAATCTCACTGTGCACCACTGGAGTGGAATCCACACTTATAACAAGTCAACTGCCCAGGCAACCAGGTTCTCGCTGTCCTCTTGAACATAAATGTTAAGGTCAGGAATAGCAGAGCAACTGAAGAAAGTCAGTGGGACAGATTAGAGACTCCAAAATGGAAACAAAGGAAAGAAAAATAAAAAAGTTATAAAAACAAACAGTGCAGGAGACAGAAGTACCATTACCAACAGAAGACTGGAATGAACTTTTTCAGCAAAAGCAGGAGCAAGAACAGAAGGAGCCCTGTAACTACTGAGCAGGGGAGACTGGGGTCCTGCAAATGCCCTCTGCTGATTGATTGCCCATGGTCAGATGGTGCATGTCTCTGACCTGGGGATCTGCATTGATTGCTCGTGGTCAGATGGTACATGTCTCTGTCCTGGGGATCTGTGCTGATAGCCCGTGGTCAGACAGTGCATATCTCTGTACTAGGAAATCAGGCTTCCTGACAACTTTGGCCCATTTGTTCTGGCTGACATTTAGAAGGACATTTTAGAAGCTGGTGGTAGATGATGGCAATGTTATTTCTAGACTTCAGTTCAAAGGAACAGCTCTGGTTTCGGTTATTTTGTATGCAATTCAGGGTTTTAGAGGAATGGGGTTCTTTTGTAAATGCCCTTCCTGTCATTTTTAGAGCTGTTCTGTTGTCTTACTTTTATCTCTGTGATTATTGTGCCGTATGGCATATGTGCATGTACCATACATAACAACATACAATTTATTTTGCATGGTTTAGAGATGTGCCTATCACCTAACACAACTGAAAATGGTCAATCACACTAAAGTAATATTTTAAAATAATGCTTTGAGTAATCATGACAGCTTGGAACTTTTAAAAATCCAAACACAGAAGCAGAAATCTTTGTACAGTTTGTATCATGGCTTTCTCCATCACAGGATTTATAGAACAGAGGGATATATGGCCTACATACTTAGAATCATAACAAAATTTTAAACTTCTAGTCAGAATTAAAATCCCTACTATGTTTGAAGTACTGTAGTACACCCTGGAGATGTGATCTAATAAGACACATTATGCATTATGTGGCCACCTTTTAGGATGCGTGCCTGTTGAACATTGGTGTATCAAAAGTCAATGGAAGGTTTATCCAGCTCCTTCTCCTACGGTGATCCATTCTCATTCTGTTTGTATCCCAAGGAGTTTCCTCAAAGGACCTATTGCAGCAACACCCCGGTTTCTCTACCCCTTCCAATCAATATCCAAGAGGTGTGTGCCTCCACCGTGGACAGAAACATCTAGGCTGCTATTCATACATGACTGTCCCGTTTAAATGTTGAACGTATTTGCAGGAGTATTTGCAGTTACACGTGTGGTGTTAGTACATTATTAGAAGCAATATGCTCTGGTTTTGGATCCTACAAAAAAAAATACATATGTACCATGAGCAATACTCAAGGAAGGAACTCCCCCTTGCAAAGTGATTTCTGATTCACATGCTGCATCAAAAAGTGTAAATAGTAATGTTGTGATTTGTTTCCCCATTTAAATTCCAGGGCACACTGAGACAGTTCATATTAGGGAGTTAAAAGTAGGCTGGAGCTATAATTCTTATTCATAGGTTAGTCACTCAGAAAAACAATGCTAGGGTCCAGCTTTTGTATTTTTTCCAACAATGTAGTTCCGAGATCACACAGCACACTTACTATTTCAGCAGAAACAGGGGCACTTAGCATGCAGGACTGGGGTTACCGCTGTCCCAACTTTGTGTGTTCCCTGCCTCTCTATTACTATCAACATCTCTAATGTGTGGTCACATTTATGTTCCTAGAATATTGGAAAATCCTGGGAAATACCACACATAGAACCATAAGAAGGATGAGCCTCTACTGACTTTGACATAGGCTAGAGGGAAAATGAATTTGTTCCTGAAAAATCATAGCATGTAGCTTACATGTGAGCATGTTGTTACTTATATCAAAAATCAAACTTCAAAATTGACTTTAAAGTGATTTCCAGATGAGCTCTACCACCAGGTAACTGCAGACCTGTGCAAAACCTCTTCAAGGGATCACAACTTTAACCCATGTGTAGTATGAATATGCTTGGTTCAGGGAGTAGCACTGTTAGGAGGTGTGGAATTGTTGGAGTAGGATTGGACTTGGAGTAGGTGTGTCACTGTGGATGTGGCTTTAATATCCTCATCCTAGTGGCCTAGAAGTCAATTTTCTCCTAGTGGCCTTCAGATGAAGATGTAGAACTCTCAGCTCCTCTTACACTAGGCCTGCCTGGATGGTGCCATGCTCTTTCCTTGATGATAATGGACTGAACCTCTGAAACTATAAGCTAACACCAATTAAATATTGTCCTTAGAAGAGTTGCCTTGGGCAGGGTGTCTGTTCATAGCAGTAAAACCCTAACTAAGACTCCATGTCTCAAGGAATTCCCACTGGCAACATTTCCAAAAACAATGAGAAGTTAACCTTAATAAAAGAAAACATAGGGGTTGGAGATGAAGCTCAGTTGAGTTCTTGCTTAGTATGCATATGAAATCCTGGTTTTAAAATCAGTCCTACATAAACAGCAGTTGCTGGTACATGGCTGTAACCCCTTTCATGAAGGAGGTACAGACCAGAGGATCAGAAATTCAAAGCCATGCTAAATTATGCATGGTGGAGCACACCTGTAACCCCAGTATTCAGGGACAGAGGGAGAAGATGGTTTTGAGTTTGAGTTTGGATAGCTACACAGAAAGTAGCAAGGCCTAGGCCAGCCTGGGCTGCATAACAAGTGAGGAAGAAAGAAAGAAAGAAAGAAAGAAAGAAAGAAAGAAAGAAAGAAAGAAAGAAAGAAAGAAAAAAGGGGAGAAAGAAAGAAAGAAAGGAAAAAAGGGAGAAAGAAAGAAAGAGAGAAAGAAGAAAACGATAAAGAGAGAGAAAGAAAGGAAGAAAGAAAGAAAGGACAAAAGAAACAAGAAATGTCAACAGAAAGGTGTTGTGTGGGAAACATAGAAAGAATTGACAGAATATTAGAGCTAGCACCTGGACTATTTCAGAAATAGGAAATAAATTGTATAACAGGATGCTTCTTCTATATGAAGTGATGAAAGAGAAGCTTGAATAAATGAGAAAATACAATAAGGGTTTAAAATTATTTAGTAATTTTAAAAATAGAAATAAAATTTAATAGATTAGTAAAAGAGATTTAATATAACAGAATTAATGAGCTGGAAGGAAGACCCACAAAGGCTATCTGATGCTCTTAAATTTAAAAAGAAAATTAGAGCGATGAGCAAGAAGAGATATAGAGTAGAAAATGAGAGACTCTAACCACACATGAGCAGATTTTTAGGTGAAAGAAGAGAGAATAAGACTGAAGTTGGCAGGTTGTTTTTATTTTTTTCTATTGCAGAGAGGAGATAGCTTGACAAAGCAACTTAAAGGAGAAAGGGTTTATTTTAAGCTAACAGTTCTAGGTTACAGTCTACCACAGCAGAAATGTTATAGTAGAATTTTGAAGGAAGCTGTCGCATCCCATCAACAATCAAGAACAGAGAGCAAAGAATGTATGTATACTTGTATTCAATTACTGCCTCTACTTTCTTAACAGTCCATAATCCACTGCCTAGGGGATGATGCCACTCATAGTTGGTAGGTGCTCCCACATCAATTATTATAATTGAGATAATCATCAACTAGCATACCCAGAAGCTCATTTCCCAGGTGATTCTAACATTGAAAAGTTGATAGTTAACCCTGATTAGTCATTGTGGAGAGTTATGGATTGGATGTAAGATATCACCTGTAGTGTATTCACAAATACCTGTTCTGTAACTGCTGATGTTGGTTAGGACAGTTATAGGACCATTTGGAGGTGGAAGTGGGCCACTGGGTTGGGTCTTGAGGTTTTATAGTCTAACCTCACACCCTATTCCAGCTCTGCTTTCTTACTCTGGATATAGGTCGACCAGTTGGCTTCCTGCTTCTGCTACCTGTCTTTCCTATTATGATAGATACATCCCATTGAACTGTAAGCCAGGATGCATCTTTCACTGCTTAAACTGTTTTAGATAGTTTACATAGCAACAAGATAAACCACCAATACAAGGGACCCATCATTTGAAGAAATTAATGCCTGATAATTTTCCAGATTTATTGAAAGATCCCACAGTTCCATGTCCAGAGGCCAATAAACATATGTTTGATAAATCAAAATGAATACGTCTGCCACAGCTCCACCCTGATGAAGATAGATATAAACCAACCAAGGAGAGGGGTCGAGATATTATAGGTGAGTGAACGGAACGCTGAAGGCAGATCCTCAAACTTAAACCGTGCCACAGAATGGCACAAAAATCTCTTCAAAGTGATGAGAGAAAATATTTGTTTACCTAGAATTCTATCTACATAAAAACAATTTCTTTTGCAAGGAAGACATAATGGTCACCACACATAAATTTCCGAAGTACAAAATTCCAAAGACTACATTTTAGGGAAAATGACACATGTCCAATAGACATCTGAGAGATAAAAAATATGTTGAATTCAGAAAGTTTACATTTATCAAGGAAAGCATAAGCAAACATGGATTGCACGATTGCTTATGTATATATTGTAGGTTAAAATACAGTTGGAAGGAAAGCATACAACTGTGCAAGTTTCCTAGGAAAAGTGACATGGGAAGTAGCCTAAGATATGCCTACTGCTTTCAAAGGGAAAACATGTCAACAAAATTTAGAGGCAGTAAATTTCAGTGTGGAAAACATAAAGCATTTTAAAAATCTGGAATAATAGGCTCGGAAAAATATACAAAACACAAAACAAGCAGAATGAAGGAGCAATCCAGAGCATGGGGAGAGGTAGTTACTGAGAGTTAGTTACAGTTATTCAGGAGTGAAGGTGGCCATGAGTGTCTCTTGTCTTAACAGACAAGCAAAGGCATAAGCTAGACAAAGGAACATTTTGCTAAGACATGGCGATGAGAACCATCACAAATCAAGAATTACAATTAATTCAATTTTGTCCCCTTGAAAGTAGTAGCAGATCACTAATGCTTAACTAGTAAAAAAGAAAAAAAATCAATTACTCTAGATAGAACCAAGAAGGGAGAAAAGGAACCATAAAACTGTGGCAAACAGAAACCATGAGGTAAGATGGAGCACTAGCTGCAAATATGACATTAATCATAATAAATATAAAAGGAATAAATGTTCTGGTTTAAAAGTGGCTCCAAACAAGCTAGGCATGGTGACAGAAGCCTTTGATCCCATCACTCAGGAGGCAGAGGCAGGCAGATCTCTGTGAGGCCAGCTTGACCTGCAGAGAGAGTTCCAAGACAGCCAGGGGCACACAGAGAAACCCTGCCTCAAAAAAACAAAACAAAACAAAACAAAACAAAAATCAAAAATGGCTTCAAACTATTTTTTGAGTATAGATTTACATGCATTTGTAAGGTTTTGTCTGTTAACTGTTGACACGTGTAAAATGTAAAACAACAAGCTTAGGAAGAAATAAAATAAAACACACCAACAATAATGGAAGAAAAGTCAAAGCTCAAACAAGCCTGAAAGCAACTTCTGTCAGATGTTTTAAAAAGCAGATTATTTCATTTATGCTCCAAATATTATGAATAGAAGAATAGGGGGTAGGCTAACTTGGCTAGAAAAGGGAAGGAAAGGTATAAAAAGGAAAACTTACAAGTTAAACTAGCTCCTAAAGACAGATGTCAAAGGGTGAAAAGAAAAGCAAAAGCTCAATTCAATAATATACTTTTGAAAGATAATATTATAACACAGCCAGAATGAGATTATTTTCAGGATTTTAGGATCATATTGATATTTTAAAACAAACTCACATAATTTACTTTGTTATTGAGAAAAATGTGAAAACAATATAAGCAGCCTAATAAGCATAGAAATTTAATAAATGCAACAGACTTCCATGATGTACGCTCTTGCAAACTTCTTTAGCCTGGCTCACTTCTGAGAAACCTGCCACATGAAGACAAGACTGAGTTATGTCTGTCTGGGGGTATTATGCTAGTGGTTTGTATGAACATTTTAGTACAAATCTTCATGTGAATATATGTTTTTTTTTTCTGGAGTATATAATGAGAAACTGATCCCTTCCCAGAAGCTGGTTAAGATATATTTGCTTATATTAGAAGCTGGCAAACATTTTCAAAGTGTCATTATGTTTCTTCCATATACTTGGTTTTGGAATTTGAGTTATATCGTACTATCAGAGTAAAGTTATGTGTGTCTACTTGATAAAAATCACTGCTACCCTCTGCCCCTGTTTTTGCTGTTACTGGGAATTAAGCATAACCCTTGCACTCTGCCAATGAACTGGTATTTTTATTTTTTGATTTTGAGGTACAGTCTCACCAATTTCCTTTGGCAAGCCTTGAATTTGCCATCTTTTTGCCTTAGCTCCTGAATAGCCAGGACCACAGGCCTGTTTGAGGATGCCTGGTTCTTGTTTTATGTGTGTTGGTTAATTGTGCATCTTATTCAGTAAAGCTTATCTGGTTGTAGTCACAGATGGCTTTTCTGTCTTTTATGATATAGTCCTTTGAAGAGAAAGCCATTTTAGTTTGGATACGGCTTGATTGGCAGGTATAGTCTGTATTTGCTGGCAGGTGTAGTCTGTGTTTGACTGGCAGGTGTAGTCTGTGTTTGACTGGCAGGTGTAGTCTGTATTTGACTGGCAGGTGTAGTCTGTATTTGACTGGCAGGTGTAGTCTGTATTTGACTGGCAGGTGTAGTCTGTATTTGATTGGTAGGTGTAGTCTGTACTTTGTTCCGTTAAGAAATCAGTGGTTACAAAGTTTTTCTTTTCTTTTTTTCTAGAATTTCTAGGTTTAGCCCTTATGCCTATTTAAGCTTTATTGACTATTATGTTTAATGAACAATTTCTAGTAAATTTTTATGTATGGTGTGAGGTAAGGATCAAGGTTCCTTATTTAGTACATGGATATTAAATCATTAAGGCAAAAACTAGTGAACACACTTTCTGATCCTCACTTAATTACCTAGTCATCTTTGTAAATAAGTAATTATCCTTCTGGGTCTATTTATTCACTATCCTATTCTGTCCACAGCCTCTCTGCCATATTTGGCTAAGACTCATATTTACATATTAAGTAGTTTTGCAGAAAAGTCTGAAATTACTTAAGGTGTTCCCAAATAGTTTTTCAAAAGAATTTGAGTCTCCTTCTCTCTCTCTCTCTCTCTCTCTCTCTCTCTCTCTCTCTCTCCATATATATATGTATATATATACATATATATATATATATATATATGTATATATATATATACATTAGAATGACCTTATCATATTCTCCAAAAGTCCTACTAACATTTAAGGTGAGATCACACTTAATTAACTAGTTAAGAAATATCAACGCCCTTGACAATATCTAACCTTCTGATCCATGTGTTTTCCTTGTTATGTAAGTCATGTTTAATTTCTTTCTGAAAAAAATTTTTTTTTTTTTAGTTTTCAGGATACACGTCTGCTACACTATCCTGAATAGAAATCAAAGAAACAATGGATTTGCTTGCAAAAACATAAACAAAACTAAGCTTATAGAAGATGAGATCAGTCAAGAGATGCCCGAAGAACGCAACTGTGTAGGAATGATCCATCTCTGTCGCAAAGCTGTACAGATTTCACCAGCCATGCCTCAGTTCAGGGTAGAAACATGAAACATTAGACTATCACGGAAAGTCTACAGGCAGATCTCCGTGCATTTGGAAACTTGATCTGAGTTCTAAAAATGAATTATTTATCGTTTAAGAACTAAACTTGTGTGTTCATCCAGTGGTCACATATGAGTAAGATAGCTGTGAATACAGGCCAATGCAAATATAAACTTGAAACATTATTGGCTTTTTTTTGCTGTTGTTTGTAAATTTTTGGTAACTCAATTAATTGGTTCTCTATTGTGAACTTTACAGATGACAGTGACCTGTCAAACTATTAGCTGTGCATGAAAGGATAAGCTATCTGGCTGTGTTCCCAACTCTAACACACAAAGGCTATTAAGTGTAAGATAAACACAAATTAAGCCTGGCTTTGAAAGAAAGGAAAACAAGGGGAATAACACTCACAGGAATTTTCAAATTCTGCATCATAGGCATTTTGCAAACCTCTTCCCCCTTGTTCTCTGGCTGTGCTGGAGAGTGTGTGATACAAATCAGAGCCCCACCCCTACTTTCTTTCCACAGTTTTCTACTTTGCAGGAGGCTCTTTCTAACTCTTTCACCTCTAAAGCAGTAGCTTCAATAGCAAGCTGGAGAGCTTGCTTTAACAGGGTGCCAGGCCCTTACTCTAGAATTTTTGAGTGAGTCCAGCAGTGTACACTTCTAATGATGTCACTGCTTTGGGGGCTACACTCAGAGTCATTTCCCAAGGTTCCATTGGAAATGAGTGCTTGGAATTATGCCCCACTGGAGGGGTGCAGTTCTCTCTCTTACCTTTTGGCCTGGGTCAGTTTGGTGGTATGACATGATTTTATCATTCCTAGGTTTTTTAACAATGCCTTTCATGTATTGATGCATTTCCCACCAAAACTTAGTAGATCTCATAATTCTCTGTTTCCAGTAACTTCCATGTGTGAATAACCAGAGTTCTTCTCTCGACATAATTCTCATTTGATTCATATCTTTGCTCTCTGCTCTCTACATCCTATGGACACCTCTTTCAGCATGACACAGTTCTCCTCGGGTCACCTCACTAAAGAGCCCTGAGTTGGAGAGAAATCACCTGGGTTTGATCTTAGCCTCAGAGCCCCGTCTTTCTGCAGAACCATCACTCCTGAGGGGCCTTTACTGCTCTAAGTATTTTTTCACTCTGACTTTGTATTGTTGGTTTAGAGGCTAGAAATAGTTTTGATAATTTTTTTTAATCTCTTAAAGTTTGGTGTTTCTCCTTCCCTTTTCCACCTCAGCTCTCAAGACTACCTCTTCATGCTTGGAGACAGCTTTTTATTCTTTGTAATAGCAGCAAGGATAATACAGCATAGAAGCCAAAGGAGGATAATACAGCACTCATGACTGATTCCTGCAGAGCCCCCTTCTTCACGACATGAGGTCTGCTTTCAGAATTACAGTAGGCAACATTTTATGCTACTGCACAATAGATCTCCACATTTCTGGATTTCTCTTTTCCTTTGTCCAGTCCTATCTACCCTGAAAATGTCATATATTTTCAGAATTTTCTAAGTTAGTTTCCCATTTCAGTATATCAATTTTTGTATTTTTTACAGCTAATAAATCAAACACCTACCTCCAATTTAGTGGCTGATACTAATTGGGCCCTTTTCTTGTTAAGTGGCTGCTGATTCCAGAAACCCTTGCTGGTAATTTCTTATCGTAGGTGACATAACAAGTGACCATAAACTGGGAAATTTATGAGTTAAGGATGTGTATCTCTTTCCAATCTGGAGACTTAAAGTTTAAGGCTAGGGAGTCAAAATGGCCAAGTTCTATGCCATCTTGTTTTTTGATGATAAGTATCATCTTTTGCTGGGTGTTCTTGAGTTCTTTCTTTTAAATATCTATCTATCTATCTATCTATCTATCTATCTATCTATCTATCTATCTATCCATCTATCTATCCATCTATCTATCCATCTATCTATGCATTTATGTATCTATTATCTATGTATCTATGTTTCTATGTATCTATCTATCTATCTATGTATCTATCTATCTATTGGTCATCTATCTACAAGCTGTCTATCATCTATCTATATCTATCTTCTATCTATCTATCTATCTATCTATCTATCTATCTATCTATCTATGAGGTTGGTCTGATGCTGCTTGTATTCAAACGCTAAATTTTGTACCCCAAGATCTGACTGTCCCCTCCCAATGAGGAGATCCTCAAGGACAAGGAGACCCTCACACATACCAGCTTTTGTTGTATAAACTTCATTCCCCCCCAAGTTGTTTCTGATTGGTTAATAAAGATGTCTACAGCTTCGGTTGAGCAGAAGAGATGAGACAGAGTAAAGGTTCCCAGGCTTGACTTCTCAGGCAGAAACCATGAAGAAAGAGAAGGAAGAGGCAGAAGTCACCGTGGGATAGGCGGATTGTGAGCCCATGGCTATGAGCGCTGGCCAGTTGGAGTAGGAGCAGCCCAGGCAGAGCATGGCAAGTGATTTCTTGGGGTTATGGACAGGGAGTAGACAAAAAGTTGACTATTTGCCCAGTTCTAGTGCTTTAAGGCTTATTATAAATATAAAAGTTTTTTGTCTTTTATTTCAGAACTATAGGATCTAAGTGGGGTAAAAATAACCAAAGTAATATTTACCACAATGTATGTATGTGTGTATGTATGTATGTATATATGTATGTATGTATGTATTATCTATCTATCCATCATCTATCTATTATCTATCTGATCTATGAAGACAAGGTCTCAGGCTATAGCCCAGGCTGGCCTATAACTTATGGCAATTCTATTGCCTCATCCTCCCAAGTGCTGGGATTGTGGAGATGAAGGACCCTACCTAAATATCAATTTCTGTTGTAAAGACATAGATCAGACCTTATGACCTAAAAGTCTTCTACAAGGCTCCCTTCCAAGTGTTTTTGGGAGTTAACACATGGCTTTTGGTAGTTACAGATAAGACATTTATGGCAAAAGGCTATTTGCTTACATGCAGTGACTCAGTCTGTGCTACTTTTAACTGCGGCTCTACCAGCTCTTACAATCTCAGATTGCTTACATATTTATGGAAAGGGGCTCAACATGCAAGCACATACTTCTTTTGTAAATTCTATATCACTTACATTTATGCTCCATGGAAAAGAATTGGTCACATGGCCTCTTGTAGGTGCCAGGAGGATTTAACTGCATCAGTGGCTAAGTAGCTACTTCTCATAGCTCTTGGGTGCAACGGGCGGGAGAGGGTCGTGGTGAGCTTTCTTGGCTATAAACATGATAGCATAATAACACGTCAGATAATATGAGACAATCTGTAAGAATGCTGTAAGGCTCTTTTTTTTCCCCTAACAAGCCACAACAAATAAATACTGAGAAATTCAGCTGCATTAAAAACATTGAGTTTATATTCATCAAACTATATCGCTAAGAGAGTAGAAAGATCTTGAGCTGACTGTGTAGATGTAGACTGTGAGAAGATTTCTCACCTGAGTAAAAGACTAATGAGTTCAGAAGAAAGCATAGGTAAAAATCATCAAGAACAGAAAGTAAGAAAAACAACAACAAAAAGACAAAAATAAGAAAAGCTGCTCTTAACTTTATATGACCCAGCACAAGGCAAGGCCTGGGCCAAGTAGTGGGAGTGGGTGGGTAGGGGAGCAGAGGTGGGGGGCAGGGTATAGGAAACTTTCGGGATAGCATTTGAAATGTAAATAAAGAAAATAATAAAAAAAATTAAAAAAAAAAAGAAAAGAAAAGCTGCTCTTGCTTATTCAAAGTCACAGAGATGTCAAACTTGAGCCAGTTGCCTTCAAAGAGAAAACCAAAACCAAAACCCAAAAACACTTAGAAGGGCAATGCAAAGAGTTCCATGGGTGGTGTCAGCAAGCTAAGGAAAGATACAACCACCAAGAGGATCCTTGGCGTTAGCTTGTGAAGCAACGGGCACAAAGATATTCATTTTCTTACTATCTTCAACACACACACAGACACACTCACACTCAGACACACACAGACAGACATAGACAGACAGAAAGATGCACACAGACACAGACACACAGATACACAGACACAAACACACAGACACACACACACACAAACACATAGATACACACACACAGACACACACACACACACAGACACATAGACACACAGACATAAACACACAGACACACATGCACACACACACATTACACCCCATGATGTGATCAATTCCACATTATAAACAGTTAAAGTAATATTTTAATTATGATGCAAGAACTGTAGAAAAGTTGGTCTTTTGTTCTTTGTTTTGTTTTGGTTTTTATTTCTTTGTTTGGTTCCCTGCCCCCAAGTCCCCAAGACAGGGTTTCTCTCTGTGTACCCCTGGCTGTCTTGGAACTAGCTGTGTAGACCATGCTGGCCTGGAGGTCACAGAGATCCTCCTGACTCTGTTTGTTGTTGTTGCTATTTTGTTTTGTTTTGTTTCAGGGGTCAAACTCTCTCTGCCCTAGAGACATTTTGTCACTTGAGGGGGGGGGGCTGCACTGTTTCCACCGCCTGCACAACTTTGTTCCGGTCCTGCATTCCTGCATCTCTCAGAAGCAATGGCTGTCTCATTCAGATCAATGGGAAATGCCAGCTCTGAATGTGCCCACATCATCATTTTTATCCTTTTGTGTTAAAATGATGTTGCCAAGAAAGGTTGGAAGTGCAGAGCCACACAATCTTCTCCACTCCTCCACCAGGCCTCTGGAGGAAGCATGCACCTTCTGTTAGTGTCAGAGGGGTTAATTACCAAGAGCCGATGTCACTTCCAATAATTACTAGAAATCAAAAATATACAGAAGGCACCACGAGGGTCTGGCAGCTGCACTGAAATCAGCCCGCCTCTGACTACGTTGTGCAGCTGTTCCCTCTCGGTATGTTTCTCAAATCACCTTGGATTTTGGAAACCCAACTATAAGAACCAACGGATTCCTAGAGAGCCCATGGAGCAGGAAGCAAGACAACAGCACAGCCCTACATTACTGACAGGACTGTTTCCATTTTCCCCCCCAGAGTTCAATTCTAAGACTCTCCTTCAAGAGACAAAATGTAAGGAGGAAAAACCAGAGAAACAAAATCCGACCCTTTCCTGCTCTCTTTCTGATGGAAATAATCCTTTGTTGTAATGGAGTATGAGGATATGGAGCCTAAAGGAACTGCCCTGCAGGCAGCTCCATGCTGTGGGACATGGGGAGGAGGATGGGAAAGCAGCCTGTCTGGATGCTTGCCTTTTTGAAACTAGAATCCACATTGTCTTTAATGATTCTCTGGAAATATCTTTAAATATTGCAAAGAAAAACCACAATTCTTCCCATCTCCCCTTAGACAAAAGTTGTTCCCCAGTTGTACTTTACCTTGACTCAAAATCCAGGAACAAAATGACCAGTAGAGGGCAGAGAAAACTGTACTAGAAACACAAGTACCTCTGATGCCAATTACTCCCGAGAAATAGAAGCTTGACGAGCTGCCTTAGATACAGCTAAGAGGCTGCACGCTATGTTCTCTCTCTTTGAAACGTATCTCTCCATCTGAAATAAGAATAGAATAGGTAAAATTAGTAAATGTTTACATCTGCCCACAGAGGTAAATTGATTCTTCATTTAATATACAACTTAGATTAGTCCAAGTCATCAAATCTTTTATATTGTTGTTGGTGGTGTTTAAATCTTTGCCCATTCGAGTTCTTCAAAAGCCATCTAGGGCTAGCAAGCAGATTAATTGGTAAGTGTACTTGCTACCAAGCCTCTATACCAAGGGCCACATAGTGGAAGGGGAGTTGGACCCTAGCAAGCTGTCGTCTGACCCACCCGTGTGTGCTATAGAATGAGTGGGCACACATACACAGAAATCAGTCCATAAAAATGAATGTAATGAAAAATACAATCTGTATAGTAACCTTAAAGATGCTTTAAGATGCTGCCACTTTTCTAACTTGCTTTGGTTGGGAAAATGTGCAAGGGGGTGAAAAGAGGTGGTGGGGTGTCCTGTTCTGAGATTTGATTTGAGAGTATAGCCACATCCCAGTTTCATGAGGTCTCCTGTGGCCTGGGCTTGCTGAGATGAGGGTGACGGAATCCCTGTGGTTTGCTAGTCTGGTCAGTTTCTGTCTCCCATGTGTGCTGATGCAAAGGATTGTGACTGGCTGTTATTTACCTTCAGTTTTTGTGTGTCTCCCCAGAGAAACAAACATGGGCCTTCGAGTCTAGTTGCACCATGGGTAGAGTCCAGTTGCATGATGGGATGGACTGGTGGAAATGTTACATATTTCTTTGCTAGAAACATTCCCTCTGTGTCTACTGAAGTATAAAACACCTCCATATGATGAAAATCACTGTGAACTCCTAGTGGACTCTAATAAGCATTGGTGCATAAAGAGAAAATAACCTACCCCGAGGCTGCCCATGCCTGGGAAAAGGATAAAGAGAGCACGAGGGCTCCAGAGGAGGCAGAGGGAAGGTCTTCTTTATTATAACTCACAGCCATTAACTCCAAATCTGTAGGAAGAATAGAAGTCAAGAGAGGAATTGTCAAGAAAGAGTAGAAAATTATCTTGTGAGTTATTTGGTTAAATGGAGCTTGTGACAAATTAGAAGGGAAAACAAGCCTGAAAAATAAAGTAGAGAAGGCACCCGTTATAATAGTGCACATGGTAGGACTAGAGGAGGCATCCCTGTTGAATAATGCACATGGTGGAAAATATCATAACAGCAATCACTGTTGTCTTCTTTCCTCATGAACTGGAACACACATGGATGCACTGGGAACTTTTGGATGAGATTTGCATCTCTACCGAGCAGTCAGGCTTCGGGATCCCAAAGTTAATGGACTCTTGCTTGCAATTCTAAATGGAGAGAAATTACAGTGACCAAACTCCAGTAAAAGAAACAGTTCGTGTTATTAATTATTTACTTGGAGCCTTCTGCAGTGAAGGCATTTCAAGTCAGAATTCACTAAGAGTTATGAACCTAGATAATGATGATGGTCATGGGTGTAGTAATGGTGACCACACAACAGGCATTAAAATGGTGCTTTGTAGGAATACTTTGCAACCATGCATTGAATTAATCTTTACAACAGAAGACTTCTCCATAGAACTAGACACTATTATCATGATTGCAGATGGAGCTAAGGGACCTGTCCAAGGTCCCACATGAAGCCAATGCTTTGTTCAGGACCTACAATTTTGGTTACAGGTTGAACTGCTTCTGTAAAGCAAGGAGGATGCTTCATTAGCATTTGCTGTTCTAGCCCACTGGTGTTTATTATGGAAATGAGGTGAGGTCATCTGTAAGGCCATGTTTTCAGGCAGCCCAGACTAGACCTGGATCCCTACAGAGTTTATGAAGAATGCTCCATCAACGCCAACACCAAATAGATGCCAACACTAACTATCATGAGCCTTACCTTCCAGACGGTGGACCTGGGAATACACAGCATTACCTCAACTGGCTTATTGTAAGCAATCAGACATCTATGCAATCCTCTCTGTAATAAAAGACATCTTCCATGTGTCTGCAGATTCTAGGCACCTGGAAGATGTTGATTGGAGCCCAATCAGGAACTAAAGTTCAGCCCTGACCTGATGGACCCAGAACTTCCTGCCCCTCACTTCAATCTCTCAACCACCTAGATGTTTTCTTATAGTAAGTGATCACATAAGGCTTGTTTTCACTCGGACTTTAGTTAAAGTGATGTCTGCCATACAGTGCTGAGTATTTCTATGAAGGTAAGTTTTCCTCCTATTAATCATTTTAAAACTAAAGCTTAATTGAAAATTCTGTGACTTCCAACACACCCCAAATCCAAAGAAACTCCTTAACCAGAAAAGAGTGTGGGTGGGCCCTGGCAACAGTGTTTGCTTGTACATAATTTGCTCATTATAGTGTTCCAGTCCCTAAGTTAAACACTTGGAATCAAATCGTATGCATTTGACCCTGGGCTTCCCTGGTTTATCTGAGCACTGGCCTGAAACAGTTTAATGATTTGTTTGCCACGACCCCTTAAGCCTTGACTCTAAGGCTGTGATCTGTAGATCTGGACTTCTCTCAGTTCTATCTGGGAGTCTAGCTGTCAAATCTATGTTTATGGTGTCACTTGCCTTTCTCAATGTGTTGCATTTATTCTTCAGATGTAAATGGAGTGGATGTAAACTGTGATGTAAACATAGTCATTCTATTTTTATATCTATATGGACTTGGAAGAGGGAAACCACTGACTCATCAAGAATGTTACTTACTAAACAGAAAAGTTTCTTCTCCTTCTCCTTCCCCTTCCCCTTCCCTTCCCTTTCCCCTTCCCCTTCCCCTTCTCCTTCTTCTAACCATCATTACTGAGTTGCATCTTCTAAAACTGCTATTTGGACTGAATTGGGGATCTAGAAATAGCTTCAGCATCCTGAAACCCATAGCTGTCTGTGTAAATGCAGTCGTGCAAATGCTTGAGTTTTAAGCTGCACCATTTGCTTTCCACTGGGCACCCCTTTCCCTGGAAAGGATGGCTGACAGACAGATTGTGACTATTCAATGCTTGTCAGACATTCCCTGAAAACCATCAAAATGCATCTGTCATTTCTAGAAGCCTAACTGACAATACTTATTTCCAATAATAAAGTTCAAGATTTTAAATGAAAATTAGGATATAGCCAAGTTCATTTAATGATGTCTTGATTCATAAAAGTGTTTTTTATATTTGTGGTAATAGTAGTACATAATAGCATTTTTGGTAGAGAATAACAAAATGTATCAACATTAGGAAAATACATAAATTAGTGAATTTCTGCCTGGCTGATGTATGACATCTGAAAGTCAATGGTGAGGGTCTAATTTAGTCACAGATGGACTCCTGGGTTTTAATGTAAAAGAAATAAAAAGGTTATTGATATGATTCCAAATTTCACTTCACAATACACCTTTAAAGAACTGTTATCCATTGAGTTTCAGTGTGATATCAAATAGAAACACCCAAAATTATCTGAAAAGCCTTCAAAATATGCCTGTCTTTCCCAGACACGTCTTTGTGTAGATGGATGTTCTTTATAAAATTCAAAACAACATATCAACCCACATTGGAGGCTACTGTCTTCTACAAAGCCAGATAAGAAAGAGGTTTTACAAAAACTGTAGAATAAGCCTTGTTCTCATTACCACCTCCTTTGGTATTTATAATTATTTTACATAAGAATGCATTATTAGTGTCAATGTGCCCGGAACCTCCTGGCCTGGAGCAGGTTGAAACAGGACACAGAGTAGGACTCTGGTGTGGTTTTAAAGACTGATGGTGTGCAGATGCTCTACCTCTAACTAAACTGAATGCTGATGATGACTACCAAAAAGTCCTACAACTTTCTTGCTCATTCTGAGGGGTTAAAAGGTGCCAGTTTAGGAAATTAACACCTGTAGCCTACGAGCAGGGGATTAAGTAACACAGCCTTTGTTCTGTCTCCACAGCCATGTGCAGCTCTAACTTTCAGCCTGAAAGGGGACACTTTGAAAAGTGATTTTAGCATTTATTTCTAAGTTGCTAAAATTTACCTATGAAAGCTCTCTAAATCAAAGGGGAAAAGCAGAAAGATCCTAAATGGGGCAAAGGAAGTCTGTGCACCTCTCTTTGTCCTCAGCACTTACACATCATTGACAGTACATGATCACATGTTAAAAATTTCATCACGGTTTATCCATATATTCAAATTATAAATCGAATAAGAAGTTTACAACAGTGAATGTTTGCATGCATATCCATTAGGAGTAATGATCTGGCTAAACATTCATAACCTATCACAGCTCCACAGGTGCACTGAGAGTTAAAAACATAACTAAGTTATTAGTGAAGTTTTGTATAGATAAACCTAGTAACATTTTGTCTTCTGCCCTAGCACCTATAATAAATTGTTAGTTTCCTTTTTATGACCTTAGGTTAATGGTTTTACAACCTTTTGGAATATTCTCTGAGTAGTAGAAAGTCTGTTTATGATCAAAGAGGCAACCAACTGGTGACACATGGAAAATTGGCAGAGTTCTCACTGAAGTTTTGACTATCAGAAAAGATGTAATAGCAGTCCCACTATAAAAGAGCTTAATAAATACTGATATAATTTCAGGACATTTTATAGGATCATCATTAAGAAATAAGAAGCCATCTATTTGTCTATGTAGCATCAGTACAAGTCAGTACATTTTTGTAGATCTACAGAGGTCTCCTCAAAAGGGGTGGGCTAATGCCTAGTGATTGTCATATGTATTTAATAATAACAGGAAAAGAATATTAATAGCAAACCCCTTCAGCTCCTTCAGTCCTTTCTCTAACTCCTCAATTGGGGGCCCCGTGCTCAGTCCAATGGTTGGCTGCAAGCATCTGCCTCTGTATTTGCAAGGCTCTGGCAGGGTCTCTCAGGAGACAGCTATATCAGGCTCCTTTCAGCAAACATTTCCGGGTATCTACAATAGTGTTGGGGTTTGGTGACTGTATATGGGGTGAATCCCCAGGTGGGACAGTCTCTGGATGGCCTTTCCTTCAGTCTCTGCTCTACACTTTATCTCTATATTTGCTCCTGTGAGTATTTTGTTCTCCCTCTAAGAAGGACCGAAGCACTCATACTTTGGTCTTCCTTCTTCTTGAGCTTCATGTGGTCTGTGAGTTGTATTTTGGGTTTGCAGAGCTTTTGGGATAATATTCACTTATCAGTGAGTGAATACATGTGTGTTCTTTTGTGATTGGGTTACCTCACTCAGGATGATATTTTCTAGTTCCATCCATTTGCCTAAGAATTTCATGAATTCATCGTTTTTAATAGCTGAGTAGTACTCCATTGTGTGAACGCACCACATTTCTGTATCCATTCCTCTGTTGAGGAACACCTGGGATCTTTCCAGCTTCTGGCTATTATAAATAAGGCTGCTATGAACATAGTGGAGCATGTGTCCTTATTACATGTTGGAGCATCTTCTGGGTATATGCACAGGAGTGGTATAGCTCGGTCCTCAGGCAATACTATGTCCAATTGTCTGAGGAACCAGCAGACTGATTCCCAGAGTGGTTGCACCAGCTTGCAATCCCACCAGCAATGGAGGAGTGTTCCTATTTCTCCACATAGGAAGAACAACAATATCAACTAACCAGACCCCCCCAGAGCTCCCAGGGACTAAGCCATCAACCGTGGCTCCAGCTGCATGTGTAGCAGATGATGATCTTGTCAGGCATTAATGGGAGGAGATGTCCTTCGTCCTATGAAGACTTGATAGATACTCCAGTGTAGGGGAGTCGAGGGTCAAAAGGTGGGTGGAGTGGGTGGGTGGGCAGAGGAACACTCTTGAAGAAGCAGGGGGAGGGGGAATGGGATACAGGGCTTCTGGGAGGGGGGGAACCAGGAAAGTGGATAACATTTAAAATGTAAATAAAGAAAATATTCAATAAAAAAGGAAAAAAGAATATTATTAATAGCAGGAATCTTTCCTAAACTTATTTTCTTCTGGGCCTTGCCTATCAGAGGTTAATCTAAGCCAGTCATCTCAGGAAGATCACTTGCTAGTTATTAGCTTGTCCTATGATGGCTTCTGACATCAATGGGTAGATTCCTTATGGTCATTCTAAATAAATAATTAAAGAAACTTAACAATGTCAATTTTAATATCCAAGGTGCTTTATCCACATTAACAAATCATTTTTAATACCTTAGTGCCGCTTTTATGAGACTAAAGTTCTAGGACTTCTCTAGAAAGCTGACTTTTCACAACTCTCATAAACATGCTCTGTCATGATGGAGTACAAGCTTGTATTCTCTAATCAAATATCTTCCAGCCAAGCCTTTGATTAGCATTAGTAGTCCTTGCTGTACACCAAGAACATCCTTGGGTGTTTATCTGTACCAATTCACTTAATCCCTACAAGAAAGAGGGAGATATCACTTATATTTGCACATGATGTGTGTGTGTGTGTGTGTGTGTGTGTGTGTGTGTGTGAGAGAGAGAGAGAGAGAGAGAGAGAGAGAGAGAGAGAGCATGAACATGCATGAGTGTGTTGTGTATAACTGTCCGTCTACCCATCTGTCTAGGTGATCATATAACTAGTGAGTGACAGAAGCAACATTTGAGGCCATGCTAGGATTCTGTACAGGATTCTATTGGCTCTAGGTACATCCATTTAATATATGGTAGAAAACTGACTTAACCACATTAAAGTCATTGCAGAAATGATAGCTGTTCCCT
Source organism: Mus pahari (assembly GCF_900095145.1). Taxonomy (NCBI): domain Eukaryota; kingdom Metazoa; phylum Chordata; class Mammalia; order Rodentia; family Muridae; genus Mus; species Mus pahari. The sequence continues at coordinate 107,047,393 of NC_034597.1, read as the reverse complement.
TCTTCCCTCAGTTAAGTATCTCTATTGCAAAATAGAACTTGTGTCTGTCACTTAGATGGGTTGGTCCAGTCAGCCTCAAACTCCCTCCCTGTCACCCCCTTCGTGAGAGGAGTTACTTAAATGCAATCAGATAATTGCCTCTGGCAAATAAACAGAAACAACTCAATATTTTCCTTCCAAATAATTGCATGCTAATCAATTGATTGGAGCAATTTCTCAGCATCAATAGTTCTTTGACAGCCTATGTTAACTGTCTTTAAATTGCCAGGTTTGGGAAGAATTTGAAGTTGCTGTTAGCTTATAGCAAGCATGCCTGTATCCTTAGGCACAGGGGCTATCTTATCGGTTTGTTTTGCTGTATTTTAAAAATAGTCTAATGACATAAATGTCCCCACACTCTTGTATCTAGCCCTAGTAGTAATCTCAAAGCATGTTTTTAGAACATGTTACACAATTGTCAGAGGAATGGAAACAAGCCACTGTTTGCTGCCTGCCCTGAGAACACCTCTCTAAACTTGCATTTTTCTGACTGAGGTGCTAAACGGTTATCATTTGTGTAGTCTAGACGATTTGTAGACTATTTGTGTAGACTCTTATGTGTAAATAATCACTCAAGTTAGTCCATATCACCAAAGATTTTCTTCAATAAGACGTAAGTCATTGTTTCTCCCCACCTCAGGGTAAGGTTTAGAGTCACAGAATATCAATTCAGGAGTAGTCCCAGGAGACTGAGAGGTGGCCCTAATTTTCGCACCCACTCCCATGAAATTAGGGAGTGGGAGTGGGTATGTAAATGAGATGTAAGGAGTTCACTGTAGTGAGTAGAGGATCTTGGACAAGGGAAGATGATATCTATTTTTCTAAATTTCTCTGTCAGTTCTGTTGATCTAGTTCCTTTAGAGTTGCTTCCCCCCTACATTATATTTTCTTTTCTCTATGTCCCTTTCTCGCATATCTGGTGTTAGTTGATGTACAAGAGAAAATGTTTTTCTTTGTGTCTCAAAAGTTCTGCTCCTGAGGTGCCAACATAGAGTGACTTAGTCAGGGTTTGCATTCCTGCACATACATCATGACTGTAGTGGCTATTCCTGGTTGTCAACTTGCCTATATCTGGAATGAACTACAATCCAGAATTGGAGGGCTCACCTGTGATCCTAATCTGGAGGCTGGGAGATACAAGTTTCTGACCTGGATCTTGGTATGGAGATCTTGGGGCATAGTGGTTATGAATCCCAGAAGATTAAGACAGGCAGATTTCTAAGTTCAAAGCAAGTCCCAGATCCAGGCATGGTCGAACACACCTTTAATCTGGGCCACACCTTCTGCTGGAGACCTACACAAGGACACTGGAAGAAGGGAGATTTACTCTCTCTGCCTGCTTGCCTTGTAGGACTGAGCAACTGCTAGATCTGTGGACTTCCATTCACAGCTGCTGCTGACCATTGTTGGGGGGTTGGCCTATAGACTATAAGTCATCAACAAATACCCTTACTATATAAAGACTACCAATAAATTCTGTGATTCTAGAGAGCCCTGACAATGACCAAGAAGCAAGTTGGGAAGGAAAGCATTTATTCAGCTTACATTTCCATACTGCTGTTCATCACCAAAGGAAGTCAGGACTGGAACCCAAGCAGGTCAGGAAGTGGATGAGCTGATGCAGAAGCTATGGAGGGGCGTTCTTTACTGGCTTGCTTCCCCTGGCTTGGCCAGCTTGCTTTCTTATAGAACCCAAGACTACCATACCAACCCAGGGATGGCACCACCCACAATGGATCCTCCCACCTTGATCACTAATTGAGAAAATGTCTTACAGCTGGATCTCCTGGAGGCATTTCCTCAAGGGAGACTCCTTTTGCTGTGATAATTCCAGTTTATGACAAGTTGACACACAACACAAGACAGTGGCCTGACATCAAGATTAGCTGGACAGTGACACACAAGGATTGTTTGTCTTAACATATGTTGAATATTACACGTTTTCGTTTCATGTAACTCTCTCTCCCTCTGGAAACTTCCACCATGTTCTCTGTGTATCAGTGTGTATTTTCCACCCTCATTTCCTCTGTACGCCCTCACGTCCTTTTCTCCCATAGCTTCATAATGTCTTCTGGAGCCATGAGCTTTACCTCGTCCCTATGTAGTTTCTGTTATACTACTATTACCCCTGGAGGCCCTAATTTCTGTTAGCTTCAGCTTTTCAGTGTGTTTTTATAATTAAAAACAGTTCTTTCCTTAAGAGGAACTCTGGTGTCAATGACAACATTTTACATTTTTAACCATATTACATTATAGCTAAAATATATTTAATTAAAAAAACAACAAGCAGAGAAAGTGCTCAGCTCTGATTGGAAAGGTCATTTTCTTCATCAATCTGAGTTGACGTTACAAAATTATCACAGACTGGGTGGCTTAAGAATAACTAATTATTTCTCACATCACTAGGACTGAGGCCTTCAAGGTCAAGGGACAGAAAATCCGGTGTCTGTTGAGGGCCTCGTCCTGGCTTGCAGATGTCCATCCTTTGTCCTCACTACTGAGGGTGACAGAAAGAAAGATGATCTTTCTCCTGTGTCTCCTTATAAGAACACTGATCTCATTCATGGAAGTCCCACATGGGTCCGTCTTATAACCTGTTCATCTTCCAAGTGCCTTTTCCTCAAGTCCTTTGTTGTTGACTATCAGGTTTAAACATATGACTCTGGACAGGCAGGGGCTACGTTCTATCCACTGCCGTCAGGGAAGGAAATATCATCCTATTTTTTTTTCCTATGGGAAATAAAGGAGCCAAGACTGTGGAGAACAATATATTAGGCAAACAGAGCCTGAGGATAGTGCAAATAAAAAAGCGGCAGGCTGTAGGGTACATACCTTTCTTATTGCTAATATACCCAAACAGAAACAACTTCAGGATGGAGGAAAGGCTTACTGTGTCTTACAGTTTGGGGGATACAGCCCATGATTCGAGGAAGGCATAGCCAGAGGTCAAGGTGTGAATCATCATCAGCTGATCCTCTGTGTCTGTAGTCAGGAAGCAGAGAGGATAGGAAGTTATACCAGTCTAGAAAACCTCAAGGCTCACGCCACGGCCCCATGACCATTTATTTCCTCCTTCAAGATTCCAACTTCTAAAAGGGCCACAGTGGCTGGGTAGAAGTGGCCAGGAGTTCATGGTTCCTATAGCTGATAATTAGCTCAAGGGTACAAGAGCGTCTTCTTGAATCATGCTGAGAGATCTAGGTGCGAGCACATCCGGGATGTGTTCCTCTTTTTCCTCTCCCCTCTCTCCTAAGCAGACCAACTCTCTATCTTCTTTGGTCCCACTTTCCTTGAGCTGCCATGCTCCTCCCGCCCCTAAGCTCTTACGTGGTTGTTTTAACAACGTACTGAGACAGAGGACACACTATATGCGCCAAATGAAGTGTCGGCTCAAAGAGGACAGCGTAAGATGTTCAGAAGAGGGGCGGGAAGCTGTGTGATGTCTCGCTCAGAACGTCTCGCTCGGTGGGGGCAACCCTCTTGCTTTACTCTTCACGCCGCTGTTTTTTTCAGACTGCAGCTAACTCGTGAGCTACCCAGCTTTCCTGATTCAGTCTGTAGGAGTAAACGCTCTCACCATGAAAACCTTCCTTTCACGTCCCTCTATCAGGAACATGTGCAGTTCAGTTTCAGCGAACTTTCAGCATAGCGTAGGGCTTATTACAAAAATGGCATCAAAATAGCAATATTTTATTGATAGAGATCAGAAAATCTAGTTGAAACGCTCTACATTCAGGAGAATGGGTTGTAATAATGTTTAGTTATTCCGGACCATCTGTGCGAACATCGAAATAGCTCATTATATGTAAACACATAATAATAGTAGTTATTAAAATTTGATTCTCTTTGTACTGTACTCAAACAAAAGGGGAGGCAGAGAAACTAAAGTGCATCTCCTCTGAATTCAGAATCAAAGAAGTAGTAAGATATAAAAGGAAACTGTCGGGTTTGAAAATCCTCTTCAAAAATCTCCAATTTTTTGTGAAAATATCCAAGATGCCCCAGAGATAGAACAAGCTGTTGATCTTAGTTAGCATCACCGCCCAGTGCTGACTGCGTTGTGTAGGAAGGAAACCGCAGTCGCTGTTGCAATCAGCATCTCTTGGAAGTGCTCTCTGCCATGTCCTTCCACACCCCTGCACTGATTGAATGACATTGTACCTGTCAAAGACCTGACATCTCCTAGGCCCCTAATGAACTGCAGTGTCCATCCATGATTGAGCAGGCAAAGTGTTCACTGATCACTCTGGATTGTCACATCGATGAGTTCTTCTCTGATTCTTCCATGGTCTTACGTAGTTGTAAAAATGATAGTGTTGTTTTTATCCTACTGTCTTCCAGGGACTTAGGGACTGTGCACATCACTTTGTGTCAGGGACTCAGGGACTGTGCACAGCACTTTGCATCCTCGCATATGCATGGGTTTGCTCACATATATGTGTCCAGCAAAGCATCTGTCACCATCTTCATTTCACAGAAGAAACCAAAGCCACTGCTCAGGACTGGGATCTATAGGTCAGTTCCTTACCTCATGTCCTGTCCAGTCTGGAGAATAATCTATGAGTGCTGTAATTTTTATTTTAATCCAGTAATCTTATCAAGTATATAGCAAGCCAAAGTAAAAGAATGAAAGAACATAGTAGGTACACATCTATAAAAAAAAAAAAAAAAAACAAACACAGGACACAGAGAGTGTACAGCAGAGAACTGGCAGGGAACCCCTTCATGGTGGTCACTTGGAGTGGTCAACAGAGCAAAAGACCCCCAGGCGAGGCTGCCAAGTAAAAAAACCACATATTAGAAAGGTAACTTCAGGGCTGGAGAGGTGGCTCAGTGGTTAAGAGCACTGACTGCTCTTCTAGAGATCCTAAGTTCAATTCCCAGCAACCACATGGTGGCTTACAGCCATCTGAAATGGGATCCAATGCCCTCTTCTGGTGTGTTTGAAAAGAGCTACAGGGTATTCATAAAATAAATAAATCTTAAAAAAAAGAAAGAAAGAAAGAAAGAAAGAAAGAAAGGTAACTTCAAGCTCGAGGCTTAAAAGTTCAGCAGAAACAGACTGGGGAGACCGAGGCAATCAGCTGGAGTTTTCAAATGAGCTTGCTCTCCGTGGCTGGGTTTCCCATAGATGAACCTGAAGTACCACTGTGGGTACTTTTCCACTGTGACGGGTAAACACTCATAACCTCTGTTGTAAGTTGCTTACCTTTGGGCTGTTGTGACTGGAGTCATTTTTCTCTTCTCTCCTGTCACAGATTTTGGGGGTCAGCCCACCCCGGAAAGGAGGCGTGGAGATCACGAAGCTTAGTGTGCTTGCTTGTGTGCGCATGGTGGGTCAATCCCTACTCTGGAGCTAGCTTTTTAGTGAACACGCTACAATTCAATGTGCTTTCCAGCTCAGGCTCTCGGCTGACTCCCTTCTGACCTCATCTTTCTGCTCCTATGACATCGGACTCTTCCTGGAAGGCTTGTGACTGGTTAGACAACGTTAAACCTTTCTTTCAATAAACATTGCAAAAACCTAGCAACACATGGGATCATTGCCTCCAGCTTCATTATCTAAGCAAACGTACCATCTTCTCATTAGGTTTCGTTTTCTTGTTAATTTTTCAAGATAGGTTCTCTCCAGATGTTCCATGTTGTCCTGGATCTTGCAATATGGCTCCAGTCTCCCTGACTGAGATTACAGGTACCAAACCACCACACCCACCTCCATCCAGTAGCCTTTAAATTTTAATACCTGAGTGTGTGTGTATGTGTGTCTGTGTGGTGCATGTCTGTGCTCAGCCAAGTCCAGCTTTTTATGTCTATATGTGTGTCTGTCTCTGTGTGTGTCTTTGTGTGTCTGTCTATCTGTCTGTCTGTGCTCAGCCAAATCCAGGTTTTATGCGTGTGTGTATATGTGCATCCATCTCTGTGTATGTGTGTCTATCTGTCTGTGTGTGCTCAGCCAAGTCTAGCTTTTTATGTGTGTGTGTCTGTGTTTGTGTGTCTGTCTGTGTGTGCTCAACCAAGTCTAGCTTTTTAATGAAGTTCTAGAGATTTGAATTGGGTCACCCTGTCTGTACTGACAGTGATTTTGCCCACTGAGCCATCCTCATTCCCACTAGTCTTTAAAGCTGGGTTGTTCCCACATGACTGAAGCCCTACAGAATGATCTTCACAACCAACAGACACTGTGATTGTTCTGTGACCCTCATACATTTTTTATCAGAGCTTTAAGCATTCTTGCTATCCTTTGCAAATGTGTGTGGAAGTAAAGAAAACAGGAATGCTGCAAGTAGGTGCTGGAAACATGAAGATGAAGGAGTTCAGTTTCATTGTAAAACATCATCACAAATACCTTAGACGATACTTAATTTCTTCCCCTCAAAGGCTTAAAGCATAGAGCAAGCAGATTTTCAAAGGATTTGGTGAGGTTCAATCTCTGGGGCCTGGGACTGAAGGGGATCATGAGAGGCTAGCAAGTTAAAAACTATCAAAGGAGTCATGGACACTGTATTTACTGGGCACAGGCTGCCAGATCTAGGTCGGCAGATGCTGACCGGCACCCAAGCTCATGCCAGTACAGATCTGTGAGCATCCACTTCTGTATTTGTCAGGCACTGGCAGAGCCTCACAGGAGACAGCTATATCAGGCTCCTGTCAGCAAGCTCTTGTTGGCATCCACAATAGTGTCTGGTTTTGGTGGTTGTAACTCCTTCCATGGGTATTTTGTTCTCCCTGCTAAGAAGGATCAAAGTATCCACACTTTGGTCTTCCTTCTTCTTGAGTTTCATGTGCTTTGCAAATTGTATCCTGGGTATTCCGACCTTCTGGGCTAATATCCATTTATCAGTGAGAAGATACCATGTGTGTTCTTTGTGATTGTGTTACCTCCCTCAGGATGATGATTTTTATGTGACTTTGTATATGTGTGTAACTGGGGTTATGTGAACATCTTTCTGACTAAAGTGGGAGAGAACGGAAACAGTTTAAGCAGTGTGCTCTAAGGCTGTCACACCATGGCTGTGCCTCACAACCCCTTTCCTTTCTTCAGTTGATAAGCTCATCTTTCCTTCACATTGAGTTTCTCAAAGAGCAGTAGAATCAACATTATTTATCCAACCAGCCCCTGCTTCTTCTACTCCAATTCTACTTCACTGAATTTCACACCAAAGACTTGAATTTCATTTGTTTGTTGGATGCTGATGTCTGCTAATTCCCTCTTCAGTACTTATGTCTGTGTAGGGTCTTGTGGGTTTGTCATGGGGAGAGAAGGCAGCACCACTGTAAGCTTTGCAGTCAGTGCGGGAAGTGGATGGACTGACACATCGATCAGTCACTGGAAGTAGAAACTTCTAGTTATGTCAAATGGTGTTTTTCTGGGACACACAGGTGAAAGGATGTTTTCCTAAAGCAGACACAGGTGATAGGATGGTCTGATATAGCAAACAAGTGACAGGACCTAGGATGAAGGAGTATAAATATGACCCCACGGACAGTAGGAGATGAACACTGAGTGTTGGTTTGGTTTGCTCCACCTTGCTATTCTTCGATAAAGACATACACATATTGTTAGTTGTTGAACTCAACTGTGGTAATGCCACCATTGGGAGACACTCATCCAAGAGCTGCTGGTGAGGATCCTGTGGCAGCTCGCTGCCTTCAGCAACCTCACCTCAGGCTGTTTGGCAAGCCTGGTGGTTTCTTCAGGATTGAACTATAGTTACTGGTTCATGCCTGGTGTCTGCCTGCTGAGAGAACTGGACTGTAGCTGCTGAGTCATATTTGGTGTTTGCTATGGGACTGAACTGCTGCCAAAGAAGATCAAGCTCACTCCCAAAGAACTACTGCTGAACAGGTTCACTTCCTTCATATCCTAATAACTTTTCTCTTCCACTACTGGGTGGTAGGCTAGAGGAGAGGTTGCAAAATAGGCTGCAAAAAATGTATGCCTATAGTCACTAGTGGTGTGAGGAGCATGGTTAGGCAGGGTAGAAATTGTTACCTGTATCTGATCATCACGTGGTGTTGTTTAGAATACAGAGCTTATAGAACACTTAGGCTTTATGTCCCCTTACCGGAACTATAACATGGCTGGTGAACCCAGCTACTATGGAGGCTGAGGCAGGAGGACTCACAGGTTCAGCATTTGTGTAGTGAGTTAAAGGCTCTTTTGGGTACTGTTGGAAATGCCTTGTTTCGAGATAAAAATTGAAGCCTGAAGAGCCGGCTCTGTGGTCTACTTTTCCAGTGGACTAGGGTCCAATTTCCAGTACCTAAAACTGATGGTCTCTCTCAACCATCAGTAGATCCAATCTGGGGTGGGGGGCGGATCTGATGCCCTCTTCAGAACTCCATGTGCCCCGCATGCCCATGATGCAGAGACATGCATTTAGGCAAATACTCATACAGAGAATAAAAATAAATAAAAATCTCAAAAAAATTAAACTAAAAGTGGTGAAAACTGCTAAGCTCAAGAAATGAAACAGCTTTCCTGGAGTGTCGCAGATATCTGCCCTGCCTTGTGTACCATGAAAAAGAGTCATGTTTAGTGTTCCCCACCCTAAGACTTTAAATCTTCTCTTCAGAGAATTATCTCCACAAGCATGTACTCACCCAGTTCTAGAAGACAAAGGAAAACCTGTATCCTCCAATATTTACTTTGTGCTGTTAGCCAATCTAAACGTTTGAGTGGTCGTTGGCAACCTCACTGCCTATCGGGAGCGTTTATCTTCCTTTAGAGGCGAGTTTGTTTGACTGTGTTATCTCAGACTTTCTTCATTATAAGCGAAGGTATTTGCTCATATAAATATTTCAGGATGCAATCTAAGGAGCCTCGGAAGGAACGTTTGGAGGGAGGTGGATTTGTGTCCAGGTTCTCCTCTTCCAACACTTAATTTGGTTCTTCCTGCTCTTTGAACAGGAACCAAAAGGCGGAATTCTAAAAATACTCCCTGCCTACAGTCTTTTAGATCGGCAGTGTGCTTTAGAGAGGGCCCAACAGGGTTCGAGTGGGTGCTGAAGGGGAGCTTTAGAAGTGGTCAGAGGTGGATACTCTTGCAGTGCAGGGCACTGCTGGACCGTGGGAGGAAGCACGCACAATAACCATTATCTTGGCATTTTGAAGTACACTAATCACAGACAAAAGTAGCAGTTGTTATTGTTGTTGTTGTTTTTGATAATTTTGTGAATGATGTTGAGGAAAGGAGGCTGGAGGGCTGGAGAGTCTAATAGCTTATTTTGCTGATTATTCTAAAGGCTATCTGTGTGGCAAGTGTCTGGAGGAGCCTGAGCATTCAAGAGAAGGGGAGGTTTTAAGCACCACAAAGCAGAACAGCCAGTGTCCCTAACTGTGCTTCCAAACTCCCCCCAGTTTTGGAGGGATGCTTGGTGGGGCCTAAGTCGGCAGAACGAAGGGCAACTCATCTGTCACAGAGCCCAGAGTAGGAACCGGGTTTCAGTTAGAATTACATCTGCTCTTGGTGGGCCAGGCGGGCATCTAGGGGGAGGAGATGCGGGGTGGGAAGAGTTCTATGGCAAACTTCTATACCTTCTTGGCAAATGATAGTGTAATCATTTTTAGAAAAATTAGTCTATAGGGATTGTAGTCTCTAAAACACTAAGATTTCAATTAGTTGTAGAGCTACAAAGGGGTGAATTTTAAAGTCAAAGTTCATCCTATATGTTTTCATGACCAGGTCATACATGTAAACAAAATATTGGGATCATATTCTCCCTCCATTATTTCTTTTTCCCTCCTCCCATTCCCGCCGAACTTGTCCCTCTCCTACTTCTGTGTCACATGTGTTCAAGCGTGTCTGTATGCATGTGTATATCAAGTTGTTACAGGAAGTGTTAATATAATTATTCTGAGACTTTTCATCTAAGACACATAAAACCATGCAAGTATCATATTTTAAAGCCTCCTTCTGTTCTTGAATTACATTGTGGAGTCATTAAGTAAGAGATTTTTATTTCCTTAGCAAAACATTTTAATGACCCTTTTTTCGTGATAGCAGGTAAGGCCCCAAGGCGTAATCTGAAATGGGGAGATAGAGACACAGGAATCAAATAATGCTACTGTGAACTAATAAGAATTTTCCATTTCAGCTGCTCAAGAAAAAGCAATTTGAGGAAGGCTGAACTCAGAGAAAAGAGACAGCAAAATGAAGAGAAAGGTCTGTGGAGAGATGAACAGCAGGGAGGACGGCTGGAGGCTGAGGAAGATCTGCCCCGCCCTGCTTACGCCTGGACGCAGGTAAAGATACCTAGATATAAGCTGACAGTATCTTCACAACGCCCTTCTATAAGATGTGCATCTACACGCAGACCTCCTGAAGCCTTAGCTTTGTGGTAAGCTGAAAGTATGGCTGTTTCCTTAGACCTTTCAGAAAAAGAAAGGTGCGGTGTCTCCTCTGTGGTCTGGCTGTGTGTTAGAGTCAGTGTTGGAGGGAGTGGGGAGACATAAGGAAGGCTAGACAACCTCTCATTTTTGAGAAAAGCTGAGGAGAAGGCAAATCAGTGGTAAGACAGCCTGAAGGTTCAGAGAAGAGAGAAAAGACAG
>NC_034597.1:106997167-107036605 GCF_900095145.1 Mus pahari | reverse complement strand
GGGAGAGGGAGAGGGAGAGGGAGAGGGAGAGGGAGAAAGAGGAGGGATATTTCCATTTAAGATTAAGCTAAGGACTGAAGCTCAGTAGGTAATGTGCAAACCTTGCAAGCATGAGGCCCTGAGAGTAATTCCAACCTCCCAGAACTCATTGAAAACATCTGGGTGTGACAGTACACACTTGCAATCCCAGCAGTGGGCAGGCAGAGTCACGCATACCTTGGCTTCACTGGCCAGACATCTTTCCCATTAGGCCCTGGTCCTCCGTAGCTCATTGATAGGGAGAGTAAGTAGATGGTGCCTGGGGAATAACTGCTCAGGATGACTTTGGGAAGCATTTAAACACATGCACCTGAACGCCCAGGGCCGTGCACACATGCAGAGGAAATGTGCAGATCATGCTGAGAAGTGTGACCTGGGAAAAGTGTGACACCAGATCACTGTGACATCACTCTGAGTGGAGTGTCCGTTTCAGGTGCTCACCATAGCTCCAAGTGCACACCTATGGATCTAACCCTAGCTCTGCTCCTCCTAGCACTAGAAGCCTGGAAACGTTAATGTCGCAGAACATTCTCAGTTTCTGACACCCCTCCCCCCACCCCCATTTGTTTGTGTTTGACACACTACACGGTAATGGTTGGCTGCCTGGCTCTCAGCCCACACTCAGCCTGTACAGTGACAACAGGCGAGGACAGCTGCCCGAGGCAATGGGCTTTTGTCTCAATCGCTGCTTCTCAAACAAATCTGGATGAAGAATTTGACAATGGGAAGTAGGTGAACTTCTGCTCATTCCTAAAAACCCCCTTTCTCTCAACTCTAAGCGAATCCTTTCTTGACGTTGCCTGTCTTCAGTAGTTTCTTGGCCGCAGCCACGGTGGAGTTACATTGGGCAGATGACATTTTTTTCCAGTCTGTCTTCATCTGGCAGGTCTAGGAGAATGTTCTGTGCTGTGCCTGCTCGCCTTGCTCAGCGAATCACCTGGTGTCACTGTTCCTAGACAATCCTCAATGACAAGGGAAGAGGGCTCAGACACCACCTAGCGGATCTACCAAGCATGACTCAACCCATGACCACAATCTTTGCAACTTCAGGCATACCTGAAGTCTTAAAGTGATACAGAGCCAGGCCTTGGAAGGAGCGGATTGGACCTTAGAGCTGAGCACTGGTACCTCATGTCTGTGGGGTCCTGTTCTGCAGTGCTCAGCCAGTCCTCTGATGCTGTGGCCTGAGAGACGTCTGTCACGTCTGGGAGCAGTTGGTCTTGTTCACTAGGGCAAGGAGCCTTTGCCTTTATAAACACGAACTACAGCTCTCTCTGGGTTACTACCAAAATTTTTCTCAGGAACATCCATCACAAAAATGTGTTTTTCTAATTGTTTTAGTACAAGGATTTCCCAGCATACTAAAGAAACTGATTTCTCTTTGTTTAAATAAGAAGTTGCATCTTAAAACAGAACAAAATTCAACAAAAGAAACCATAACCAAACCAAAAAAAACACTGATGGCTGGAGACTGACTATATCTAGTGGAAAAGGAATTTTCACTGTGCAATCATTTCCAGAGGTCATTGTTTTCTCAGAGGCCATCACCACCTCAAACAACTACACACACGCACACACAGACACACACACACACACACACACACACATACACACACACTCACACACACATATGTACACAAACACACAAATACATACATGTACACACATACTTTCTCATACCACACACACTCACACACACATGTGCACACAAACACATACACACATACATGTTACACTCACACATATGCCACACATAATTTCTCACACCACACACACACACACACGCACACACACACACACACACACACATTATCAAACATGAATACACACCCTCCCACACACATATGCATGCATGCAATCTCTCTCACAAACATACACCACATACATATACAAACACAATTCATATTCGTGCAGTCATGTACCCCATGTACCCATGCACACTCATGCAGGCATGCATGTAGGCACATACACAACATACACATGCAAAACTAACAGAGATATCATTTGTTTTATTTATTCTATTTTAATTCTCTCTTTTCTGTCTCTCTGTGTCTCTGTTTCTATGTGTCTATGTGTCTGTCTCTCTCTCTGTCTCTCTCTCTTTCTCTGTGTGTGTGTGTTTGTGTGTGTCCACGCACGAGTGTGAGTACCTGCAGAAGCCAGAAGAGGGCATTGTATTGCTTAGAGCTGGAGTGACAGGTGATTGTGAGCTGCTGCTGCTGTACTGGGAACTGAACTCAGGTCCTCTGAAAGAGCTGCCAATGTTCTTAATCACTGAGCCATCTCTTCAGACTCTAAATACAAATTTAAGATGACATTCGCATATCACTGGTTTCCTGCCTTTGCTTCTTTCCCCGCCTCAAATGACAGTAAAACGTAAAAATAATGATTCTCTACAAAGTTAATGTAAGATTATCACAACAAAACAGAGAGTTGCTAAGCCCATGGATTTTTTAAAATTATTATATTGCTAAAAGAAAAAAAACACTAGAATCAACTTGAGGATACTGTAAGATAGAAGCCAGAAAAAGAGCAGTGCTGTTTCTTTATTGTCTAGAGTTGACTTTGTGTTTTTTATAATTACACATTTAACAATAATAGATGAAAATATTGCATGTATGGTTTGGGGTTGGGTGCTAATGTAGGCAGTGACCCAGCTCATGCCCAGCATGCTGTGGGAGAGCTTCCATTAGTCTTTGGTCTGTCTGCTTTTGGAGCCATAGCTTCTTGCAACTTAGAGGGGTTGTCAGCTTGCATTCTGGGTGCTTTAATTAGTGTTTCCAACAAATCGATATGGAAAAGCAACTAAAGGGAGAACGTGTGGGGATGTGAGCACTCTACTCACAGAGGAGGAGAGCTGTCGGCAAGGCAGACGCAGCCTCACTTGACAGGCTGATAGGAACACTGATGGAGCAGTGGGATTGCCATTTCTCATTGCCCAGCAGATGGGCTCCAAGTTACAAGTCTGACCAGCCGAAAGTGGGGACCAGTCATGGGATTTCCTCTCAGCTTGTGGGGTTATAAATTAGCATATGTGTTTTATTCGATTACAAATTAGCATATGCATTTTGAATGACAATTAGGCACCATCCAGAAGAGCAAATTTTTCTTCTGTCTTATTGAAGTTTTCAAGTTATTAAGAAAAATATGTCTCTGTCTTTCTCTGTGCGGTCTCTGTGTCTCTATGTGTCTGTCTGTCTGCCTCTGCGTGTTTACATGTGTGTGTGTGTGTGTGTGTGTGTGTGTGTGTGTGTTTGTGTGTGTGTGAATACATGGATGCAGGTTGCCTCACAGCCCAGAAGAGGGAGTGTCAGAGCCTCTGGAGCTGGAGATATAGGCAGTTGATTCCCAACATGGATACTGGGAACTGAACTCAGGTCCTCTGTAAGAGCAGCATACACTCTTAATTGCTTAAGCTGTCTTTTTAGCTCTACTAGGAAATATTTCGTGTGTATAAAATTCAAGAGAACACGACAAACATGTGTATGATTTCCACCCGGCATGAAAACTGCACACTAAAAGTGTCCTGTGAATATCTTCTCTTCAGCATCTTATCTCTGCAGAGGTTTCTATCTGGAAGTCTATGTTATTTTAGTCCTCCCGGGTACCTCTGTACAGGAAGGCTTTGGCCCTTGCACAAATGAATAATGCTGTTATTATATTGCACATTCCCCTTTTCTCCTTGAGTTCAACAGTATCTTTTGGGAGAATTAATTCATCTATCCATTTATCTATATATCGATGATATATGTGGCTGCACCTAGAAAATTTTAATTTTGTCAGCGTTTCCTTGGGTAAACACAATAGCTGTTTTCTTAGGTCCTCACAGATGATCAATTCCTTTTATTTCCCCAAGTTTTCTCTGTTTCTTACTATACACAATAATGTGATAATCATTCTTGTGTAGACATTCCCTGTGAAAGTGTGCTTTTCTGGGAGCGGGTGGCATGGTGATATGGAGTATTCTAATTATCCTAATCCAAGATCCCTTATTATCTATGTGCACTTGAGTATTCCTCAAATGGAGACTCTGACTCTTGAGGTGTGTGGTTAGAAAGGATGTTCTTCACTGCCTGCATGATCCCAGGTGGTGCTGACGCTGCTCATCCATCGGTTGCCTGGGGGGCTTATGAGAGCGTGTAGCTAGCTGTTCCCCACACTCTTACTGCATTCCTTAAAAAAATTTTTATTTATTTATTTTATGCATATATGAGTACACTGTAACTGTCTTCAGACATACCAGAAGAGGGCATTAGATCCATTTACAGAAGGGTGTGAGCCACCATGTTGTTGCTGGGAATTGAACTCCAGGACCTTCAGAAGAGCAGTCAGTGCTCTTAACCACTGAGCCATCTCTCCAGCCTCTCTTATTACATTACTATGTCCATCTACTAGCCTGCTACAGGGCCTCGTGTCCATTATAAATGGAGTGGCTTTGTTTTATTTCTTAGTACAGAATGGACTAATTGTTGCAACATGCCCCTCCTCCTCTAATGAATTAGATATAATACTTTCTCTACAGAGTCTTAAAATGGTCAAGAGGCACTTTGAATTTCATATATAGGCAAAATGAAATGTAAGTCTTGGCTAGACACTAGCTCTGAGCTGTCAGTGGGCACATTGTTCTGGAAGAGACAATATGGCAGGCCAACAGAAAGGAACAGTATGCCATGTCCCTGCATTTTGTCTTTCTGGATTAATCAGCGGCCTCTTGTTTGTTCTTCTTTTGTTTCTGATATATGCACATTTCGTTTCATCAAGCAGTAGTAAATGTACTTGCTGGAACAAATGTGAAAAGGAAAGAAACTCTTCCCACTTTCAATTTGACCTTCCTCGGTGGCGTGTTTCCTAGTTACCGTGGCAGACAGACCTGCTGGGTGTCTCCTGTGACTCCTGTCTGGTCTGCCGGCAGACCAGACATGACGGGTCAACCTGAACTTGGTCGCATAGGCTATGGCAACAGTTGTGATGGGTTTATGTTGATGGGTTTATCGCTTTGTTGTTGGCATTGAAGAAGCAAAGAGCTATGGTGGGTGTTGGGAAGTTGAGAACCACCCACCCTCCAGAACTGGGTGCTCCCCAATGCCTGCCTTCAGAAATTCACACCAGTGGCCACATCATTACCAACTCCCAATAAATCTCTCAAATGAGGTCTGTTGCATCGTGTGACTTTGTGGCACTTTGTCCCTCTAAAAATACTCCAACAGTGGGGACTCTATGTGGCAAAGATCTCCCTGTGCAGGCAAGCTCTCAACAACTGAAATAAAGTCTTCAGTCTTCAAGTTACAAGGAGCTGGACTTTGTCACAACCTGAATGTTTGAAAGTGCCCACTCTAGGGGGGTACCATACAAGAATACTGCTGTGGCCTTTACCTTCCCCACAGCCTTACATGAGGGTGAACCAAGCTATACCCAAGCTCCTGAATCATGAAGGCTGAGATAATACTCAAAGCATTTTAAGCATCTGCCTTTGAGGGAACATCTCTGCACAGCAGCAGAAAATTATTTCAGTACCCCTCTGTAAACACTATACATGCAGAAATCTATGCATGCTGTGATATTTAATTCTGATTGCTAGCTTGGTTAGATTAATAAATATCTAAGGCAGATATTTAAGTGTGATTGACTGGGGGAGGGACACACCCTGAATGTGTGCAGCATCATCCCATGGCCTGGGCTCAGGGACAGAATAAAAACAGGAAAGGGAAAGGGCCAGCCGAACACAGAATTCCTCCTCTTTCTCTGTGCCCTGGCCTGCTGACATCTGAGCAGCGAGCCTCATGCTTCTACAGCCACGACAGTTAACAGCTGTACTGTCATGCTTTCTGTGCCATGACAGACTGTGCCACCTTAAACTGTGAGCCAAATGATATCATTCCTCAATGGAGTAGGATGTGGCCTTAAGGGATGGCCACAGTCATTCATGAGAAGTAATCTCTATGTATGACATGTTTTTTCCCTCTCTCTCTCTTTCTCTCTCTTTCTTCCTTCAGAGAGACTAAGAGTTAGACAGACTCCCTGGTAGACAGACAGACAGACGGAAAGACAGGGTGTGGCTAGGTAATGAAAGTGGCAAATTTTCAAAGCTTCTTCACCCCTCTTAGTTGAAACCAAAACCTGGAAGATTTAAAAGAAGAAAGGCTTTGCAGACTTTTGTCTCCAGTCAGTAGACTGACTCAGCAATCAAAGATCCTCAGTTTCCTCAAATTAGGGAAGCACGAGTCTCCAGGAACATTACAACTCCCAGACCTTGAGAAGTCAGTGGTTTTCTGCTTCCCAAGTCCCCCCTGTATGTCACAGGGAACCTTTTCTCTGCGTTTCCTCACCCTAATGCATGCCTTTCTTGGGCTGCTGCTTCTGCCTCTGCAGTCTGTGGTGCTTGAGGCGTCTCTGCTACATCCGTTGTGCTCCCAGTTTGTCTTGCCTTGTAATTCTTCAGCTGGAAGAGGAAACAGACCCAGTCAGGACCCCTAGACTGTCGCTCTCTTCTTCCTTTCCTTTTACTAATTTCGACACCATTCAGCATGCGTATTTATACATCTGCACTGCTATCACGTTCTATAATATTCCAGGGAGCAAAGGGGTAAGTTGCATTTAACCAAGCCCCGTTTAATGGATTCTCAAGGTGTTTTCTCTGACCTTCAAAAGTTCCCGTTCTGTCACCAGAAGGGTATGAAAGCGACCTGAGCACCACTCTTCCTGAGTGCAAGTTATTTTTGTAAAAACCCCGCGTTTTATTTCCTGTTGATTTGCCCTCGAGCCTTTGAAGCTCTTCTTCCAGCTGGGGTTTTAATAGAGTAATTAACTGCCTCAGTATGTCCAGGACTGGGGAGATTCCTTGGACACAGGATATTTAGTTTCCCAAGAGAAACAGCAGGACAGCTGATCACTCGGCAACATCAAAAACTCAAATGAAAGAGTCAGGGCCAAGACTGCAGTAATGACAGGTAATGCCCTAGAATCTTGGCCAGCAAAGAAAGCAGTTCCCAGGCCTGCCTCCTCTGGCCAGTACTGCTGTCCCTTGTTGCTGGTCTCAGCTTGGTGTTCTCTTTGAGGCCCCTCCTAACAGTAAATATGCAAGTGTCTTTCTATAATGAGAACCAAAGGAAGATTTCGGATTTTAGAACAATAATCTGCCTCTCCTTTCAAAGAGATAAGCCATTCCACCCAGAAGAATGGCTATCCACACAGGGGTTGGATTATCTCCCTGTAAAGCTGCAGGCCCCCTTTATTATCACCTAAAGAAAGCTGCCATCAAGCTGGAACAAACAGCCTAGGCAGACCTTCTCCAAGAACTGAGAGGCTGTGAAGTATAAAGGCTTCAGCAATGTGCTAGACAGCAGATGCCACCCGTGTGTAAGCCAGGCTGGGAGGGGCCTCTGCGGCTCAGTGTTCTCATCTGTAGACACAGAGTGTAACAGATGCTCAATAAACAGGCTCCGCCTCTCTCCTCCCAGCAGAGGGCAAGGGTGGGTGTCCATCCCAAGAGTGCGACACAGGCACACTGTGATTTGATACTGACTAGGGAATGAACTGCTCTGGGATAGGCATTCTGTTTGCAGAGGACGTGATGAATGTCTTTGGGGGAAAGGACAGTGGATAAAATACATGACAGCCAGGAAATGGTAATTACAAAAGACCAATGAGAAATTTTAAACCATCAGGAATGTGGAGACTCAACAAAGATGTTTCCAGAAAGAGCAGCCCTTAAACCACTGCTCCTGGGACTCAGGGCAAGAGCAGAACTGGGACAACAGGGCAGGAACAGCACATAATTTGCCTGGGTATTCGAATCATGAAAGAAGTACAGTGGCACATTTGGCTGCTCAGGAGACTTTCCTTCTCTTACTTAGCAGGCTCCCTGCTCCTGCCCCAGCTCTGTGCTGACTGACACCTTAGGTAGCCAGAATATTAAACTTCACATACAATTTGCATGACTGTCTTAGGGAGAAACCAAGACAGTGTGTCTGAAACGCCATTCACGTTTTTTGTCCTAGGACTCATTTGGTCTCCTTGGTTACCTCCTCACAGGTGAGTTCTGAATCTTTCACAAATAAATGGTGCAAAGGGGACAGGAGAGAACTCTGAGCCCCTCCCCCCAACACAAATGTAGATTACCCAGGTTTAGTGCTCACAGTAGAAAAGACAAGCTTAAATCTGGGAAAACCACTCCACCAGGGTACATGTCCCCACCATGCTCTTCATTCCTTAGCTCTGGTCTTCACCTCCTTCAGTAAAGTCTTACTGTCTTTACAATACTTTCAGTTCCCTTGTTCTCCTGAGCAAGGCTGCTCACACCAACACTGGACAATGAGCTCTATGCTTACTCCATCCCAGCAGCTGGATAGTGGATGCCAGTTTAGCCAAGCACATGTTTTGGTCCGTGTGTTTTTCTTGCTTTATTACATACCCACACATTTCAAGTGGGCATGCGATACCACCTGGAGATATGCTTATCAATTCTTAGTATACCTCCAGTCTTCACCTTTAAAATGATGTTTTAATCTCTCTTCTTGTACCTCTCCTCTTAAGCCTTTCCTTCCCCAACCTTTGATCCCCTCATAATAGAACCTAGCTTTAAGGATCTAGGAAGAAAATCGAAAGCAACCAAAGGGGGATCCCATCTCCTTCTCCAACTGAATGGACCAGCCTGCAGAACACAAGCCCTACATTCTTCACCTTTAAGTACAGCGTCTAGACCCCCGTTTAGTTCTCTCTACTACACATCAACCACTTTATCTCTTTCCCCAAGGACCACACACATGGAAGCATCTCTCTTGTTTCCTGTGCGAACTCACCAATGGGAATTAAAGCAGGATAACAAAATAGTTGGTGGTTCTTGTCCTCTCTGTAACTACAAAGGCATCACTACCCTCCCAGCAGACATCTTAGGGGAATGTCCAGCGCTTCAGACTTCCACATTCTACTAAACTGCATGGAAAGCTAAGGACTGACATCTTTCCAAATAGCATCTCTGGTTTTCCCTTACCTGATTTCTCAGCAGTTAGACAGAATGGGGCATCCATACCTTCTTCATACATTTTCCCCTCAGCATCCATGATGATTATGTTCTCTTGGTTTTCCTTTACTTCACATTCTACCATGGCAGTTCATGCTGAATCTCTTACTTGTATCTTTTCTCTCTAACCGTTAAATGCTGACATGTCCTTAGACATGATCCTCTCTTCCCAGTTTGTACACTTCCTCAGTAGTTTGGATGCCCCATTTACATGCCATGTGTAGAAGAAAATCTCATTCTTGGGAATATCAAGCCATTTTCAATGACAGGCTGCTACATTAGAAACAGATTATTGGGTGCCTTTGAACAACATGCCTCCCAGTCTTTCCCAGTCAGTGGTTGGCTTTAGAGGTGAAGGTCAGCTCTCATATAACTTAGATGTGACTCTGTTCAAGATATGTGGTCTCTGATTCACGTATCTCATATATAATTTCTGGGTCCTGAGACTCTTCCTGGGAAGTATTCCCTTAGTCTGCTTCTCTCTGTTCTTTCTGCCACATCTCCTTACACCTAAGCCCCATTGTATTGATCAAGATGACTCCACTGGTACTTCGATGGGTCTCCTGCTTCCATGTGGGCATTATCCTCACTTGACAAAGGAAGAAACCAAACTCAGAGGAGTCCATCAAAAGATTTGATTCATTTAAACTGCCTGAAGTAGTAAGGTATCTTTGTTAAGGTTTTCATTGCTGTGCTCAGACACCATGACCAAGAACTCTTCTTGTAAAGACAACATTTAATTGGGACNGGCTTACAGGTTCAGAGGTTCAGTCCAGTATCACCAAGGAGGAAACATGGCAGCATCCAGGCAAGCTTGGTGCAGGAGGAGCTGAGAGTTCTACATCTTCTCCTGAAGGCTGCTCCTGAAGAATCCTGGATTCTAGGCAGCTAGGATGAGGGTCTTAAAGCCCACGTCCACAGTGACACATATTCACTCCAACAAGGCCACACATACTCCAACAGGGCCATACCTTCTAATAGTGCCACTCCCTGGGCTGAGCATATACAAACCATCACATAAGGTAAACGAATAGCTGTGTCATACCTGACACCAAAGCCTTGTTCTTGGTCTTACCAATCATAGTATTCTCAAGAATGATCCAGAACACAGACCGTTCTATTTAATGTGGACAAATTAAAAAATATATAATCCTAGCAAAATACATGAATATATAGCATGCTTCTTAAGGCCCCCAAACAGAGCCTGACAACCATGGGGTGCTTTCTTAAAGAAGACAGAGCTGTGGAACTTCCTACACGGAGCCTGGATGCTTTTCCTTCACTATTATGTTCCCTTACCTGGGAGTCACAGGCCTGGATGCTGGCTTCTCATCTCTGCAGGGTCACTTTGTCTTTGAGCTATGGCCCCTTCACCTCCCTGAAGCAACCCCCCCTCCCGGGTTCTCCAGTCATCTGTGATTATATTTGTTGTCTCACTGCGTTGCAATTTTTAGTTTCTGCAAATCACTTTGTTATTGACATAACTGGTGTAGTTGATACATCTGTATGTACGTACTTAGAAAACCCATAGGGATAGTCTAAATATTTAACTTCTCTTTGTAAAACTTGACCATTTTCTTCTACTAGGTTTGTTTATGGAAAATATGAGTGAAGGAAATTGAGTGTTAAAGGGAAGCTTCCCCTCAATTCCAGATACAGCCACTGCATGACCCTGCATGACCTGTTTACTAAGTTTTGTAAAAGATGTTATGAGTACGATCCTGTCCATACAAGTTAAAGCCCATCTTCTACTAGTATAGCTTGCTCATTCTTGCCCTTAGCCCTGTGCAGTCGCATTTTACCCACCAGAAATATTATCTGAATCAGAACTGCAGTTCCTATCACCAGAGGCCTAATATTTAGGAACCCAGAACATGCAACATCTACTCTTGAGACGGACCTCAGGGCCTGAAATGATTTTCCGTTTCTTGCCCTATGGGTTCTTGGGAGCCAGGAGGGCATCACTGTTACCAGTTGAGAGGCACAGTTGGATATTTTAATATGAGAAGCACTAGGCAGAGAAGGAGAGGAAGAGGGAGAGGAGGAAGAAGAAAAGAAGAGGGAGAGGAGGAGGAGGAGGAGGAGTTGGAGAGAACAAACATGCTAATCTTCTCCAAGAGAATGCTCGGTGGTAAGGTCTGGAAAAACAAAACACTTTTATAACATCTCTGGGGCCGAGTGTTCACCTTCTGTGTCTCTGGGTGTTCCCGTTCCCAGTTCTGAGACACTTGTGAATTAACAAGGTCTTCTACAGTTGTACATGGTTGACCCTGAGATATTTTGCAATACTTATAATTTATATTACTGTTAAATGTACTGTTAAATGAAGACTTAAATTTAATCCGTGAAGGGTCACTCTAATTCTTTGTATGAACTATAACTTTAACTTTTGTAGTTTAGATAATACTTGAAGCTTAATCTCTAAATTATATTTAGAGCACTATTAAAATATTTTTAAGTTTAGGTTTATGTGACTCTTTAAAGATTTTATGAGAGTTACAATTTTGTACATTTTGCTTTAATAGGCACATTTAAAATATTTTAAAGAAAATAACTGTGAGGATAAGATTTAATTTCTTACATTTAACTTATTCTTTCTATGAATATATATTAAAATTTAATGCAATTACATACAAATTTTATTTACTCAGAAATTATTGTCAAAATAGAATACAAATGATGAGAAAATATTAATTACAACAGCACCATCTGTAAATTTTGCTAAGCTAAATTAAAGAAAAATACATTTTAAGTATATACAGAAAGCCATGAATTCATTTTCTCTTTAGTTTATTGCTAATCTATAATTCCAGTTGGGCAGAAGCTGTGTAAGGAGGATTCTGATAGCTTGTGAGAAAACTCTTAGAAAATAGGACAAGAGACTCAGGACCTCAGTCCTCCAAACAGAATTGTCCTTGGACATGTTCTTATGCCATCCCAGGTAAACCAGACTGCATGTACTGTGATCACCTTAGTATTATTCAGGTAATGTTCCTAAGTATGGTGTCCTTGTGACTGTGTACAGCCAAGCTCATGTGAACTCTGCTCATATGATCTTGCTTAGTTCTCAGAGTAGAAAGTGTCTGATGCCCTGGATAGAATTGGCTATTGCATGAGACTTTAGTAATCCTCATTTTTGGCTCCACTCTCCCAGCTTCATGCTACCTACTAGAGTGATCACACTGGTTCATTAACAATATGTGGGCTTGTAGAATGGAATGGAATGACATTCAATGACTTTTATTCTTATTTAAAATCATGCTTTGAATCTATATCATAACTTTGTATCTGTTTGGTTCATATAAGGAAAAATATACCTGGATAGGATAATAAAGTGTGTTTTATTGAACAGATTACAAGTATAACTAAACAATGCCTAACTATGAAAAAGCTGTACATAATATTAGGGCCTCTGTTTGAACTGTGACACAGATTCTCATGGCTTAGAATATGTGCCAGCCAACAACATTGCTTGAGTGTGTAGTAGTGAAGGTGAGATTCTGGCTAAAAAGCCAGAAGGCAAAGAAAGATGAGTTTATTACATTTTTTTTCCCTCAGGAGCTGAGGACCTAACCCAGGGCCTTGTGTTTGCTAGGCAAGTGCTCTACCTCTGAGCTAAATCCTCAACCCCGAAAGATGAGCTTAAATGATGGCCACTATACATACAAAGATAAATAGTGCAGCAAAGAAGGGATTCATAGTACAGGTCTAGAAAGATGAGTCACACGTTCAACCTGGCTTTGGAGTCTACCTGATGTCAGAAGGAATAGTCACCATATGGAGAGTTGATGTTAGGGACAGAGATGATCTCAGTGAAAAATGTCCTCCCAAAGCTCCTGTACTGGAACACATGATCCCTAGCTGCCAGAACTATTCGGGAAGGTTATACAACTTTTAGGAGCTGGAGGCTTTCTGGAGAAAACAGGCTTTGAGGATTTCTAGCCTGGTCTCACTCCCTGCTCTCACTCTTGCTCCCTGTGTGCCATCTTGGATGTAGGGCAAGGGATTGGAATGTATCCTTCCTGTTTCCTGTGTTCAGCATGTGGTGCCTAAGGTAGTCTCATGGATCCACACAGGGAAGCACAGACAAGCACAGTGGGTGGGAAGTGCTACTGCTCATGCTCAAGCTTCTTTTCTTTCTCTGAAATATTTTTATTTAAAATTTTGTGTGTGTGTGTGTGTGTGTGTGTGTGTGTCTGCATTTGAGTGTAGGTGTCCATAGAGGACAAAGGTATTAGATAGATCCTCTAGAGCTGAATTTACAGGCAGTCATGAGGCACCTGGTATGGGTGCTGGGAATCAGACTCAGGTTCTTTGCAAAAGCAGCTTGTGGTCTTAACGGTTGTGTCACCTCTCCAGCCTCACAGGCTTCATTCTTTCAAATGAGCACTTTCATACACAGTAAATCCCGAAAAAGGCCTAGAAAATAACACAAGTTTTCCATTTTAAGAAGGGTCAGCATGCAATTACAGGGAGGGGCTACAGGCAGCAAGAGTGGAAGCTGTAAATCAGGAGGATGGGATCTGTATGTGTGAGCCCCTTACTTATGAGTGTTTAATGTCTTCCTCCGACACTGTAGAATACAGTATTTACTCACTGCAAGAGCCTTGGCTTCTGCCCTTCTCTGGCCATAAAAAATAATAGCCAATGTTTGTGTAAAATGACAAATGAGGCAAGGCAAATACTGCACCTGTGGAGTACAAATCCACCCACGCTGCTTTTGATCCCTTATCACAAGGGTATTTGGATGTGTCAGAGTAAAGAGGATTTAGTTCTGTTTCCTTATCAGAGCCAATCGCATAAGCAAGCAGGAGAATAGGTAAACACAGCTTGATTTCAGAGGAGCAGGGCAGGGTCTCTATCCAAACCCTTATCCTTTGCAAAATCTAGCTCCTCCATTGGTCTATTGTGTGATGTCAAATGCCATCCTTGGAAGTATTTGCATTTCAAGGCATGGCAGAAGTTGAAGGTGATGGAATAAATCTCTAATTTGTAGGGCTTAATACTCATAAGCCTGTGGTGGAGCTGTTGGTGTTGCTCAGCATCCAAAGGGCACTGGTTCCCGGCACCTCTTGGATTCCAAAATTCTTGAATTTTTGAGTCTCCTATATAAAATGATTATTTGCATATAACCTACATGCTTTACCCTGTACCCTATCAATCATCTATTGATCACTTATAATCCATAATATAATATAAACACTGTGCAAATAGTTGCTGAATGACACTGATTAGGGGGAAAGCTGCACATTTTAAAGTTATTTTCAGTCTGCGTTTGGTAGAATCCAAGTGCTCAGAACCTATAGATAAGGGGAGCAGATTTTGTTTGCTTCATCCCGGTAGTCTGAGGTTTGAGGACTATCATTTGCCAAGTGTGGGGAAGCAGGTCAGAATGGACTTGGATCCTAATGACAGACGATCCCTTTTGGATCAAATGTCACACATGACCACTGCACTCTGCTGTGGTTCTGTTGGGTTCTCGTGATTCCACAATCTGAGCAAATGTTCCCAGCATGGGTCATGATGAAAAGTGCTTAATTAGCCACTTAATGAAAGATCACTAATCTAACATCTCACCTCCTATGTCTCCTGTGCCTGTTCCTAGGAATAAATTAACCAGATGGACTCTGTAGGAGCCTGGAGATTACTTTTTTGGAATTAAATTCTAAGGGAGCATATGCTCTGATCTGGGGGAAAGAAACTTTGGAGCAATACTGATGAGTAGTCAGTGGTCCAGAACCGCGGTGAGGAACAGGATGGAGCTGAGACACCTGACTGGAGGCTAGGGAAGTCTACCTTGTCCTAGAGTGTGAGAAATATTTCAAATCCTTTGTCTTTAAACAGTGAGAGCTTTTGACCGTCTGGCAGAACACAGCTCTTCCTCTAGGCAAGTGACTGGGTTATTCAAGGTCACTCAGTCTCCAGGAAGTCAGATGGCACCACGCTTAGGCATGGATGGTTTCAGAGTCAACAAGGAAGTGCCCTTCCAGTAACTCAGTTTCCATCAACCAGTACTCTATTAGTTATCCTACTGAATGTCAGGAATGGGCTTGTTTTAATGAAAAAATAAGAAATTATTTCCTGAGATATGGACTGTTCAAAATGTGATCACATGGGAAAGATTTGGGACTCCTCAGATCCACTGCGGAGCAGGGAGATTAGTCCCTTCTTCAGCCCCCGCATCTTATAAGAGGAAAGTACAAAGTCCAGTCATCCTGTGGCTTGTGTGTGTCAGCCATGGGAAATTTCTAACTGGCACCATCTGGGTAGATTGCTAGTCTGAACATTGTCTCTAGAATGCAGTATTTAGTTCGGCGGAACCTGGACTGCATAGCAGCAGGTGTAAGTCAGCAGGTGACGAATGCTGGGACACTGTGTGCACTGCTTTTACTGTGGGCTTGAGGTTGCTTTACTAAATGACTTTCAGGAGGGCGAATGCTTATAGCACTCTCTGTAATTGAACAGTGTGATTTCTTCAATAGTTACTCCACACTCTCTGTCATTTTCAGGAGTGATTATTCTTTACAACCCAATGATAATTACATTGCCCACCCCGTACATATCATTCTACATATAAGGCCCTGGTGGGCCAACGTGTAGGGAACGCGAGCTGTGAAACCTGGAGGTGGCTTGGGCATGGAAAGGAAAGAGAACGCTGAGAGGATTAGACTTGTGCCTCCCCTGTCACCTGTGATGCGGTTTTCTCTTTGGGTCAGCCATTCCTAGCTCTAAGAACAAGTAGATGAGTATCAACATCTCAGAGTTTCCTTCTGGTCTTTAAGGTCAACAGTTCACATATCCAGGGTCCTCAGAACACAAGGGGAAATAATCTTTCCCTTTCTTTGACATGGCACTAGGAAGTCATTTCTGTTTCAACAGCATCAGCTCCTCTATGGTACCATACTTGGGGTGAGTGCAATCTTTTTCTTTCTATATCTTGGTAAGCCTGTAAACATATTTCATTTATTTTAATTAATAATGCAACATATATTGATGAAATACAAGGTAAAGCTTTGGTATTTGATGTTTGCATACATGGAGGACTGATGAAACCAAACTAATTAAATTTTCATCACCCCAAATGCATATATTTTATCTAATGAGAACACTTGAAATCTACTTTTATGAAATCTGTAACTTGAGTCTGTTAATATTAGTTATACCATGAGATACACTCTGAAGTATATTGGTCCTGTGGAAGTGACTAATTGTGCCTTTGATTGATGTCCCTTCATCTCACAACCTCTCCACGCCCATCTTCACCAGCATAACTTTGGCTTATTTAGATACCACACAGGAGGGCAATCATATAGTATCTGCTTTTCCATGCTTAACATTGTTCATTTGACACAATGAATGCCCTTCATGGCATTTGTGCTGCTCTTAGTTATTATTAGAACAAAGTACCTGTGCGTAAGAAGTTCATGAAGGGGTTTATTTAGCTTTCTTTTGCAAACTGATAAGGCCAGTACTAGCTTTGATATAATGAGGACTTCAAGCTGAGGGTATTACAATGGAAGAAAACAGTCTGGTGACCCCCAAAGGAAGAAGAGAACAATGTCAAGGTCACATTCTCAGGGACTAGTGTTCAGGGCCCAGGAGGGTTACATAATGTATTTAAAGGCAGTTAGAAACTCCTGTGACCCAAAGACCTCCCAGAAGCCTTCATGTTTTAAAGGTCCGATTGCTTGAGTGACACACTCAACGTATATCCAAAGTATGAGGAGAAGCGGGGAGTTTCAAACTCTAGCTCAGTGGGGATGAGTTTAACTGAATGTATTCCTTCTTGTAATTGGAAAAAACTCACAGGTGCTCTTCTTCCTCTGTGGGAAATGGAGATGAGGAGAGAAAAACGACAGAAGTCATTCTAATTTGTAGTACAGAGCTGAGATAAAGAATGGGGGAGAGGTTTCCTGAGAAGGATACGTGGTAAAGTGAGTGTTGTTTTAAAAACAAAATCCCAAAAATTCAATTTACCAAATGAAGGCTCAGGAGCCGGATGCTGTGGTGAAAGCTTGCTAGCTCAGGGAGGCAGAGAGAGCACCCAGCTGACCTTCCTCCTCAACTGATGTCCCGGAAGAAAAAGGCTCCTTCTCCTTCTCCACACTGCCTTAAGTACCTTCAACTCAGACTTTCCTTTCTCTTCCCTGTTTTTTTTTTAATGTTTGCTCCCTGTTAACTGCTTGCTTGCTCCACTTCTTGACTTTATTTACTCTTGTGTACAGAGAGCTTTGCTGGGGCTGAGCCACACCACAAGAAGAATCTTCCAGTTCACAATCTTGAGGTTCATAGTGTGACCAAATATCCTACAACAGGTGAGTATCACAGAATGTGGGGCATGGAAGAAGGAAAGGAAAGTGTCTGGGTGCCTGCGGAGCTTTCTTAGGGGCCACTACACTTCCCACGGGCACAGAGCCTCTACAAAAGCTACAGTGACAACTGAGCGTTGACCTCTTAGACTTTAGAGCAGAAAGCCCCTCCCAAAGAGAAGCCCCTTCCATCATGGTGAGATTAGTTTTCACAAGGAAATAGAGTTCTTGCCTGGCCTTGTTTCTTCTTTTGCAGATTAACACTAATATTCAAGAACTACAGAGTGAGAGTCATTTACAAGACCTCACACTGGTATTTATCTCCAGTGCCAGAGCTGGGCAGTGGGCAGTTGTATGCTAGTTCAAGAAGCCAGTGGTTCCACAGTTGAGCAGATCTGGAGAAAAGCCAGGGGAGATGTCATCAGGTTGTCTGAGAGTCACAGAAATTCATATATGCACTCTCCTGTCCCTGCAGACTCAACCGTTAAAGGAAGAGTGTTGGGGAAGCCAGTTCTCCCTGGAATAAGAACTCTTCCTGTATTTTTAAGTCTGTCCACTGGGAAATCTGATTTCAGAAACTAAATCATGAAGGAGATGGCTTGACAACTCCCGAGAATCTCATCTGTTCCCTAATTCCACTCCAGAGAGACAAACTTATTTATTCCATCAAGACCAAATATTTCCACCTGTATAATAATATTGAGGTCCCATAGCTAGGTTATCACACATTTGGGAATGTCTTCCAAGGACATAAGTTTAGAAAAGAAAGTATGGTTTTTACTTATTCTTTGCAACACAATTATTTATAATTGCAGGACCACTGAGATAAACTTTAGTGTCATAAAAAATGGAAATAGTATGGAAACAATGTACTTCCTCAATGTATCATTAAAATAATCACCGTTTAATCAATAGAATAGTAAGAAAGGAGGTTGAAAGTTAAAGCATAGTCAGAAAATAAAACACAAAGTATCACTTATGTTATGCTTACAAAATTTTAAATGTGTCTATATGGACCAGTATGAAAAAAGATTGAAAGGAAAAAAATTAGAAAGCTACAACAGAAAATAAGCTAACTACCAACTGGTCAACAGTTGATCCTAGATGCTCGCTTCTCCTCATGTGAGGAGCATATAATCTAATTCTAGGGCATCTGATCTGCAGACAGGGGGCTGGCAAGCTCTGGTCGCTGACAGTGGCTCCTGGGTGATCCATGGTGCCGTCAGTGGATGTACTGTGATGTCACAGCATGCAGTGTAAGCAAATAGCAAAAGACAGAGATTCTTGTGATTCTTGCCAAGCGATTGTTAAATCCATCTCATCCTCAGACCATCAGTGGGGTTCTGAAAGCATGTGACAGTGGGTCAGGATAAGAGAAGATCTCCCATGAGGGAAAAACACACATTGCCTATGCAAAAAACCTCTCACCATAGAATCGCATGTCTTTGTCCTCCACCACTCACGGCCATTTGATGTGAGTAGATCCTGTGCTGCGGAGATTTGTAATTTCTGATCCTGACTCACACAGTCATGGTGCTCTGCCAGCTATAAGGAAATACTTCTCCACTGCCCAGAGTACAATCTGGAGGCTTAGGACTTCCTTCTCCTCTCTCAAGATCTGTCTGGAGCACTGTGCCTTCTCTGACCTTCCTGACCTCAAAGGACTCCTACCTCACCCCAGCTTCTCTGTTTACATTTTCCTTCAGTCACACACACTGTATTCCTTGGCAGTTAGGAATGTCTGCCAATCAGTAATCACTGTGCTTCGGAATCCACTTGAATGCAGCAGACCCTGTGTTGCCAGCCCTGGGATCCAATCTCATTCAGTTTGAGATGAAATTTTGCAACAATCTGGACCCTAGAGCCTCTTTGAGGCAGATCCAGTTTTGACAAGTGGATGTTCCCAAAGAATTAATACAGTATTGTGAGAACCAAAATATGTTTGTCTCAAAGCTGATTCGTTCAACTCCTCTTAATAAAATAATACATTTTGGCTAGCTATGTTTCCAAATTTGCTATTTTGATTATAAAAGGGTTTTCAAAACATTCATGGAATGAAGGGAGAAAGAACATAAAATTCTGTGAAGGACCCTGATGGGTCTCCCTGTGTATGATGGGATGCTTGACTTCTGTACTTCAATACAATTCCTTCTATGGTTCTTAATCCATAAGAACTGAGAGCTCTCCCATAATAGCCTGCTGTGCAATCTGCCGGAATCTGAGGTGTTGGTGACCCTCAAATGACTTTCTAAGATGAAGACAAATTAGAGCCTAGACTAGAGCAAACATTATACCTGTTGTGTTCCAAACTCAGGAATCAAGTTTGACAGTAGCTAATGTAATATTTAGAAATAAAAAGTGGAGCAAAAAAGGCATCACTGATAAATATCAACATTTTAAATGCAGGCATCAGCTGTCATGGTGATACGTCTAGCAATATCAAAGCCTAAGGCAAAAGGAAAATCGACTTTATTGAAAAGTTTGATATTAAGTTCCTTACAGAGTTTTGCATTTATTTAATATTACCTTAGTTAGAATTTATCAAAATTTTATTTATCTTAATCACTGTAGTGTTTTGTACTCTGCCTGTTGTTACTCTTTTATAACAAGTCCCTCACCGATTTAACCTCCCCCCAAACCCCACATCCTACCATGAAATGGACACTTGAATTCTTCCCTGAAACTGGACTCCAGCTTTGCCAAGGAAACTGAGAACACCATTAATTCCAAAGAAGCAAGCTACTCAGAAAATCCTTCCAGTCCAACCTTCCAGCCCCGCATGCATGCTGATGGAGTTGGTTATAGGAGAAAACGATTACTCTTCGAAGATGGAAAGTTTGAAGCTGATTGGAATAGGATCCTCGGGGCCTCAGATTGCTGATTCAGACCAATACAACCCCAATCTTGGGATTGCCTTTAAGAGTGGCAGAAATTGAGGAAGAAAATATTGAAACAGCGAGAAATACACCCAGTGTGTGTATGGCAGCAATGTCCAGTCTCCAAGGCAGAAATGCACAGAGCTTGTCTACTGACGATGTTTTGGACTCAGAACTTAAGGAGTTCAACATTGTGAAACATTTGCCTAATATTCCATAAATGTCCATAATGGTGAGATATAGTCAGGCCTGGTAGACACAAATTTTGAGTGTAGAGCCAAAAGTGGGGGCAGGGTATAAAAACTGGAGAGATCATTGGAAAGGGGAGCATAAAAGGATATCCAAACAGGCAGAACAGAAGATTTCTGAGAAAATATATTATGAAGCCCCCTGGAATAAAACAAACTGGTTAGTGTGAATGTTTTAGAAAACTCCTCATGTGTTGTTGGCAGGGAAGTTAAATCAGGATGAGGGAGTTTAAAGGGCAAAATTGGCAGCTCTTACACAGGATCTTGAACAACAGTGTCAGCCCTGAAAACACAAAGCAGACATAGGTGACACTGGAGGTGACACATGTTTGGGACCAGAGGCCATCACACTGAGAGAGAGGTCCTGCCAGTCTTCAGTCAGGGTGCTGTCTTTGTAAGATGGTGAGGCCATGGCCAGCGCCAGAACAGTGACTTACTAGGTGATCATGGTCTTGTACAGAATAGAGAAAGGACACAGGAAAGTGGAACCAGGGTACTCAAGGCTCGGGGGCTCAGCCCTGACCCAGAGATGCCTAGATAGTGCTCCAAGCAAGGAGGAAGAGGCAGGCGACTGGATGAGAAAGGCGGGCTTGGCAGAGCATTGTCGTCCTCTGAATACGGATGCCGGCAGGGCAGCTTTGGGCACAGAGGGAAACTACTTGGCCGAATGTGAGGAAAGTTCTTGGCGCCAAGCCCTGGCACAGAAGGAAGGTTGAATACCCATTCTTCCCTCACAGAAAACCTGAAGTAACTCTAGTGCAGTATAATAGATGTTTCCTAAGAGAGAGAAAATAGGAGCTGTACTAGGAGTGGCCTGCCGTAGGAAGGATAAGCAGTCCACTTACAGTTAGGTTTAGACGCACGAATCTAGGAATAAAATCACAAAGCGTAGGAGGCATACATGTATTGCTATATGAAGATCACTTTTTCTTAGAGATACTCTCGAATAATTATTTATAAATCCCAAACAAATGATGTATTCTGATCTTTCTTCCATCCTCACAAGTTACTTTGGGTAAAATTTGAGAGGTGTTGACAAAGAAACAGACTGGAGGTGCAGGGTAGGTGGGTGGGGAACCAACAGCAAGCAAATGCGCATGCTCCATCGCCAGTGGTGCGTGCGTTCCTGCGGACACAAGGCATGGTTTGAAGTAGAATTCCTTGATAAATCATTTTGGTCCAGTTTAGTGAGCACTCAGTTGAAGGAGCTGCACTGCTGTGCCTTGTGGAGTGGGAGATATGTAAGTTTCAGGGAGGTTCTTTGATAGAGACAGCCTGTTAGTGAGTGGAGAGCTTATGGGAGGATGAAACATGTGTGGAGACCTCCGGGTGCTGAAACTATAAGGAAGAAAGTCACTGTCGTGCGGCCTGCCTATGCTGCGTTTCAAGTGATTCTTGGAAGTGCCTGTAGGATAGGACATCAAGACTGCATTTAAAGTTATCTGCTGCGCTTCGTGAGGTTGGCATGGATACCCTCCTCCCTGCTTACCTGACCACCAGTTAATCAGCAAAAGCCCATGAGGAGGCCAGTAACTTCATTTATTTAAGTCTTAACCTTCTTGGGTTCTCTCTGAGATGCCAATGGCCAGGCACTGAGGCGTGTCTTTCTTTAAGTGCCTCTGTTTTCCCTCTTAATTCTTGATCTTAAGCCTATATTAAAATATCTCTGTTAGCCTCCAACTCTGCTTCACAAAAATAATTGACCAAACCTCTTGAAACACAAATGGCTCCAGTGAATGGTATTTGGAAGGCAAAACAAAACAAGCCCCCACGCAGTCAGGATTGCAAATGTGCACAGAAGGTAAGAAGAAGTGAACAAACTGGGGAGGGAATCTGAGCTGCTGGCGAACTGAACCAGAGAAGCCACTGAGATGAGGCTCATTCATAGCCCTTGAAAACCCTTGGTTCCTGTGGCCGTGGCAGTCAGAGGGATGTACCAACTGGGCCTCTCACATGTGAGAGGCGCTCCAGCGCTACACTTCACTATTACAGCGAAAGGTGACCCCTTAAGGCTGCCTAGAGGAGGGCTTAGAGGTGACTGACATCGAAATGAGGACGTAAATGCCATCATGAACCACATAATGGCATAATAGAGTTTCTTTTCCCAGAGTAATAATAATGCACTTGAGAGAAAGCTTTTATATGAGTAAAGAGACCATTATTTCTGAATATTTAATGCAAAATTGCCATAGAATAAAATGATCATTAAATATGTAAATGCTATTTACGTGTGCTTATTACTTCAATAACTCATCTCTTATATAATGCGATCTCTGTGCCCTAATTTGTCACTTGGTCATGGGCCCCACAAATCAAAATCGAGGACAGCTTTACACAAAGAAAGCAAGTTGAAGGAATGTACACACAAAAATCTTTCCTTGCTGCCAGCAGCCGTTTCTGGTTGAGGGAGAAAAGAAGGAAGCCTGTACCCCCACAAAGGGCTGATGTAATACCAGATGCTAAAGGATCGTTTGGATGAAAGCTAACTCCAAATACCCAGCCTCAAGTGGAGACAACGGGTTGCCATAGTCTCTTTAATGCACCATTAAACCAAAGATTAGGACATCTTAAAAAATGGGCCTCTGTTCATCACAAATGAGCCAATTTTCTCTTTTTCTCAGGAGCGCTGTTTAGGTTTCGTTTGTTATCGTCAAAAGCAAATAAAACAAAAGCCAAGATCTGTGAGCCCCCCCCCAACCCCGCCATGATGC
The DNA here is from genome assembly GCF_900095145.1 of Mus pahari. Classification (NCBI taxonomy): domain Eukaryota; kingdom Metazoa; phylum Chordata; class Mammalia; order Rodentia; family Muridae; genus Mus; species Mus pahari. Next base: position 107,013,403 of record NC_034597.1, on the reverse strand, counting down.
TCACTAATGGGTTTTTTGGTGTAACAAAGGGAGCAAATACAGTCTGGTGCTTGCAGCCCTTTCTCCATTCCTAGAAAGGCATGTGCAGGCCAGAGCCAGAGTTGCAAAGTCAGATCTCCATTTGAATAGATTTCTAGGTGGATTGCAGCCACAGTGGTGGCTTTTACACATGTATTGGCAAACTGGAAGTACCTTCCTTAGAGTCTTTGTCCCTGAGAATTCCAAGTAGGAATTGTCTCAAAGGAAGATTTGTAGGAAGGTGTGATGAATCCTTGCCCCAAACCCTCTTTAGTCATCCTGGCTGCAGAGACAAATACACCTGTCCATCCCCATCTGTCCCATGCAGTGCTCAGATTGTTAGGTCTTCTGTCATAGGGGTTCCTAGTGTCAGGCTCCACCCTCTTCACAGACACAGAGGCAAGGGCATGCCATACAGTTCTCCAGGTCACCTCTTTTCGGTCCCACTAACTTCTGAGAGATTTTTCTGAAAGCTCTGACAGGTCCCCTCTAGTGGACAATGCCAGCTAAAAGCTTTGAAGGGCTCTTGGGCCCTTTTCTAGCTGGTCCCAAGTCATATGAAATGTGAGATTCAATCCCTGTAATAAGCCCAGCTCCGTCTTCTGAATTGAGTTTTGGCTTTTCCGGTGGTACCCTTTCCAAATCCTGAAGTTTGGAAGCAGAACTAGGTTGCATTCATGACGAATGAGAAATGATTTAAATTACTGATTTTTTAGCAAGATCACTAGCTCCATCTTGTTAATGTCTGTCTGAATGAAGGGCGTGCTTTGCAAATAATGTTGCAGGGCACTTTGGACATCTCTAATGCTTTCAGGGGAGTGTGCCTTTTTATACTATTAGGACTCAGTAAGTGGAGCCATTGCATCCTGGGAAGTGCAGTAAGGCCTCTTCAGATTGGTTGACTGTTTTACCTCCAAGGTAGAGAGGGGAGGTGAACAGATCCCTGTGGAAGACTTACCTGGATCTTCCAAGGTTTTCCTGACCCTTTCCCAGTGATCTCTCGCATGCTTTGTAGAGCCACCGTTGATTATGTTTCCTTATTTACAAGTAAGAGACTTTAACACTAGCCAACACCAAGAGTGCTGATTGAAGTACTGCATGTTTGTCCTTGCCTAACTGAAACAGTTAGGCTTGTTATTATTGAAGAGCAGACTTCTGACATGAATTGATAAAGACTTAAGTCACATCCTGGACACTGTCTGTGTTTTTCTCTTCTTTCACATTTTTTTCCCTGGGCTCCCCATTGTGGAGAAGGATTCATTTCACTCTTAAATCTAATGACATAAAAGTGAAAATACTTTTTTCCAGTCACCAAAGAAAACAATTTTGAATGGGTTCAATGGAACCCAACGGACTGGATTGTGTTCCTGACCTATGCCTTGACTGAGAAATGGATTCTCCAACAGCCCAAAATGGCATAATGCCTACATCTATGCCAGCAGTTGCGATTGGAATGAGGGCCCCTGCATTCCTGAGGCAGGGTCTGGGAAAGACACTGCCTTCCAGAAGTTGCCGATTAGACACTTTGAGTTTTCTGCCACAAGTTATAGGGGGAAAATATAATAGGACATCACAGCACCTAAATTCTAACTGCATTAAAAGTTCATTGTTAAGATGTTAGTGCAGAAAAGCATGCAAAAGAGAAAAAAAAAAAAACAACACAGCAATTTTGCCACCAAGAGAAAATCATTGTAATTATGGAGATGTGTAAACTTTTAAAAAGTAATTTTCTAAAGAGCATTTTTCCATATCATTAAATACACTTCTATAATGTCCTTTTCAATGGTTACATAGTTTCCCATTGTATTGTAAGGAATTGTGTAACCCATCATATGTCTTCATATAGATCTTTAGCTGTACTAAATTATCAACACTGTACATAGGTACATAGATGACTTACATACAAATCTCTGTGGTCATTTATGATCATTGGGGTGCATTAAATGCCAAGAGGTGAAGATGAGATATGCCTGAACATTAATGCATGAATGTTTTCCAAATCCCCAACATACTGTTGTCCCCAGTGCATTAATTTATGCTTCTGACAGATGAGCCCTTTGTCTCTTCATCAGATACGCATCTTCTGCTTGCTTATTTGATGAGTAAAACCGATGCTATTGTTGTGTGCTTGAGTGTTATTTTTGTGAACTGACATTTATCATCGTGAATACTTATGCCTTTAGATCACTGTTTTGTGAACTACCTCCTCAGGCCATCTCCTCCCTTTTAAGTTTGCTATCTGTCTTAGTTTTATCAGTGACTTTGCATACTAAAAATAGTATCAATAATATTCTGTAATCCATATAAAATTCTAATGAGTTTGATTAATATTTTCACACAGTTTCTAAATGGAAATTCTTGTCTTCATTGTTTCCATGGCCTCGCTTTCCATTTATGTTTCTGCCTTCACAGGACTTCTTTCAAGTGCCTCCTCCATCACGCCACTAAAGGAAGGAGCAGAGGAAGGAGCAGAGGTTCGTATCTCTGTGCCAGGCAACCCCATGGCTGGGAGGCCCGCGCTTGGCTCTGCTCAGCAGCTGGCACGCCTTATGGCAATCATGCAGCTGTCCTTCCCAATGCCATACCCAAGGGACAAGGTGATAGTAACTTCCGATTCAAAGTGATGTCATTTGCAGTGCACTTTCCATATGGACTTGTGTCTCTTTCATTTGGCTTGTTCATTTCTGTTTATTATACGTGTGCCTGAACTGGTCTCGGAAATGTACTGCATAATAACCATGGCTTGGTAGCATATTTTATTTTTGGCAGAGTGAAAGTTATGTCTTACTGTCTTGATCACTCTGAATCTGATGATTATTTTATTGTAACTCTTGGATGCATTCTGGGGAAACCATGTAAGACCGTCGGAGTTTTTTTCTTCTCTTTTCTTTTCTTTTCTTTTCTTTTCTTTTCTTTTCTTTTCTTTTCTTTTCTTTTCTTTTCTTTTCTTTTCTTTTTTTCTTTTCTTTTCCTTTCTTTTTCTCTTCTCTTCTCTCCTCTTCTCTCCTCTCCTCTCCTCTCCTCTTCTCTCTCTCTCTCTCTCTCTCTCTCTCTCTNTCTCTCTCTCTCTCTCTCTCTCTCTCTCTTTCCTTCCTTCCTTCCTTCCTTCCTTCCTTCCTTCCTTCCTTCCTTCGTTCTTTCTTTCTTTCTATTTTTTTTTCTAAATTGGAATTGCTCTAATATGTCACTTACAAAATATTTTCTCCTCTCAGAAGGACCGTCTTTCTTCTGTGTGGCTGTGTTGTTGTTTCTGGCATTGCCACAGCTTTCTCGAGAGCTTTGAGGAGCTCTGACTTTGGAATGTCTACCCTGCAGGGAGAAAGAGGGTGGCTGATAGCTCCCTCTGTTGTCTTCTATCTTTAAAAAAAGTGGGGGGGATAATTTGCAGGCATGAGATGAAGTGTGTTCCTTCAGGAAAATGGGCCAGAACTCACAGTGGTGGAACAGGTCATTTTCTCCCACCTCAAAGCAAATTCTCTGGGAGCAGCAGGAAATGAAGTGGTGTTCACACTATCAATTACACCAGCTGTTTACCTAATGAACTCAGCTGCAGAGACAACCATGTTCAAGACCAAAAGAATGTAATAAGCTCCAGTAACCCTGCGGTAACAAGCACCTTGGCAAACGCAAGGTCTGAATTCGTGCGATTACAGTCTAGCTGCCAGAAAGGTGCCATCCTATTATTGACTTATAATACCATGTTGTTTATTGGGATAATTATGCTTTGCCACCCCTCAGGGGCTCTGAATCAGAGAGAGTAAGCAATGAATTCTCATTCATTCAGCATGTGAACAAATTTCAAGTCAGAATAGATCTCGTCAAGAGCTATTATACCATGTGGAGCCGTCTTGCAGGCTTCAGTCCCTTCCCCTCAAAATTATCGGGTCTCAGAGGGCATTGTATGAATCAGTGGGAATCTGCTTCTTCTAAGTTCAGTGAAACAAATTTCTGTTTTGTCAGAGCAATTTTGCCTGGAACTTTCATTCGCCCACCCACAAATGTTAGCATCTTGCCCTTCATGCAGAGACTGTAATAGCACATACATTAAAATACATTTTTGTATGCATTCTGTACAGCCCTGCAAAAAGTTATTATTATAAATGAGGAAATGGAGACTCAATGTAGATTAGCGGTGCTTTAATGGGGGATATACATTAAAATTTCTCTGTATTGAATATAATTTATTTACTTATTAGTTTTCTTAATAGGTTTTTGACCCCTTGATGTCAAACATCTTCTTTAGTTAGCTCTCGATTGCCCCAGTCTCCTGCACAGATCAATACTGATATATGTTGAGAATTTTGCCATTGTCTACTGAATGAATGGTTGGAAAATACAAGTCTAGAATCTAGGAAGTGTTGGGATCTGATATAGGGCCCAAAACTATGAGACTTAGAAATTTGGACCTGTCATTCACTCCAGATCTCCATTTTTAAAATTCAGAATTGTAGACTGCAATGTTAAATAATAGTAAATGTTAAATAATAGTAGGGTTTTTGTTTGCTTGTTTGTTTTCACTTTTTGTTTTTTTGTAAGGATTAAGTGAAATTCAGCTTAGAAGAGGGGATTTGAATTAAATCACAAAGTATGGATAAAATGAATTATATTTTCTTAAATATGTGTTAATGAAAACCAAGTAGAACAGAAAAAAAACCATTCATATTCTACAAGAAACACACACACACACACACACACACACACACACACACACACACACACACACACACAGTATTAGAGAGCCCTGAGGATGCCTTTTAATTTCCATCTTTCTGATTTCTGTTTTTAAAGATTTAGGGCACTGTGCAGTAAGAATAATTATTAAAAATAAAAACATTTGGGTTTAATGATAATTTTTTCAAGGAGGAAGCCTTGTCATCAAGCTATGTAAATCTATTTATTTTATTTACTTATTTACATCCCAGGGTCTGTCCTCCTTTCCAGTTCCCCTCCTCTTTCCATTTTGATTTTCTTTTCTTTATTAATGATGGTGATGGTCCCAGGCCAGAATTAGGTTATCTCAAAATTTCACTGTAGCTTCAGAGTGTGAATTCTGTTTATAAGCATGTAGAGTAACTTCTAATCAATGTGAATTAAGAACTTTACCTGCCTCTCAAGCAAACGTCCTGGTACAGGGTTAAAGTTCCTTCTACTGGGGTTGCTGTTTGAGCTCCCATCGCTCATCAAGTACCTGCTAATTAGTTGGCTTCCTCTCCAGTGATCCCTTAGGTAGTGGCACTGTCCTGTCCCAGTCTGCGTTGTTCATCTCTTTAGAGATGGACAAAGACTCATGGGAAGGTTTTAAGTTAGCACAGAACATCACTTCTGTCCAGATCTGGCTGTGCCTCTTCCTGCGTGTTTCCCTCTTGAAGGTTTCCAAGTCTAGTCTTCTGAAATCCCCCAATGAATGTTGCCCAGAAGATGCACCTCCCCTGTCAGACCTCTGAGAATTCCATGCCTATTATGGACCAGCTTGGCACTGGGCTATAGTTTTGGGGCTACGACTTGTTTAGCCATGAGAATAATACAGATTTTGTAAGTGTTGGTTTCTGTCTTCACAAGTTTCGTACGATTTGCATGAATTGCCATATTTTATCCTAAAAGCCTTATGCTTCCTGAGGAGAGGATGTCTGAGTGCAAGGTTTGTGACTGTGCATTTTCCTGCATCCGGTCATGCTTCTGTCCCTTCTGAGAACTGGTTAGTTACAGACTCTCCCGAGACAGAGGCGTGATTCATATTCATGCTCAGAGCAAACAAGCCCTCAAGGCCTCCTTGAATTTGAGGGTGAGGAAGATGCCTGGAGGAGGCATTTCAGTGCTGCCAAAGTGCAGCTCAGAGCTACCACATCTGCGAGAGAGATGAGGAGGAGGACAAAGATATTTCTCAGTCATGGGTTTTATAAGCAAACCCCTAGGGATTAATTCCTGGTAATGGAAGAAGAAGAGGTATGCTGGCCGTGGGCCTGCTGATTAATTTTAGTGACTTTCCTATGAATAAAACAATGCTACTGATTTGTACCTTTACGTAGGACTAGGGTCTTGCGAAAGGCAGGCACTGCAGAAAAGTACACCTGACTTTGGTTTCCATGGTAGAAAATATATCCCTCAAATGATAACAATGGGTGTGTCATGGTAAGGACTCTTCAAGAGACAAAAGCAAAACTCTGAGCTACACACAAACATTGTAAACTAAACAAATTCCATCTCTGCTGGGGCCCCAGCACTGTCTCATGCTCTTCCTTCCCCTTCTGCTATTCAGCAGGGTTATTTCACATATCCACCAATGTTAGTATTCTGTCTAGGCTCCACCCCACAGTTACCTGGCAACAGGCAGATGTGCCTGACTCACTATAAAAGGGGCTGCTTGGTCCCTCCTCTTGTACTCTTGACTTCTGGCTCTAACTCTGTCCTCTCCCTCCTGCTCCCTCTCTCTCCTCATTCCCCTCCCCCCTCTCTCCACATGCTCATGGCTGCCTCCTCGTCCTCGTCCTCGTCCTCGTCCTCGTCCTCGTCCTCCTCCTCCTCCTCCTCCTTCCCACCTCTCTCTCCCTTTCTCTGTCTCTCCTACCCTCTCAACTCCCCTACCCATGCCCTGAATAAACTCTGTACTATACCTTCATGTGGCTAGTCCCTCATGGTGAAGGGATGCCTCAGCATGGGCCCTGGTAGGCACCCCGTTCTCCACACCTGACTACACATCCATCAAACCTATTCCTCCTCTCTCTATTTTTATTAAGCACAACAACTAATCTCGAGGTTATATACAAGCACCGCATTGTCTCACCCTCACTGGGCAGGTGACATGAAGCCCAAATGCATGGTGAAGCAGCACTGCTAGGTCAAGGCTCTCTTGACTCCTTGCCTTTCACCCTGGTGGCTGAGTGTTGCTACTGCTGTGTTAGTTTTCTAGGGCTGTAACTGTAACAAGGCATTGTTAGGAAGGATGTTGCTTGCTCTTTAATAGTAGTTTTGCTTTTAGCAAAAATGTCACCCAGCATTCCCAGTAGTATGATTATGACTGTAGTTATCCCTCATTTGGCACAGGATGTGAATTTCCCCTTTGTTCAGAAAGAATGACATCGTCCTTTTGTCTAGCATATGTTATGCATACTCTATATAGTATTCACCTTTGAATCATATAATCATTTTTGGCTCCAGATCGATTTTCCCAGGCTGAGACAGGGTATTTAATTCTATCTGCACTTTTAAGTATTCATTAAGCGTCTTGGGATGCCTGGTTGGGACTGTTATATGCTGGACTGTCATGCTTCCACACAGAAGTATGGTCATACAGTACTAGAGGCAAGAAGTATGGAATGAACATTTGATTTCTTTTGGAGGAGCTTATGAAAGACATGTTTCATATATCCCCCAGGCTTCTGATTCCTTTCTGACAAACATGGGCATTCCCTGGCTTCTCTGGTACCATCTTGGTTTGTCTGCATTGGTTGGGCTCTATGCAATGCTGTTTAAGTCCCCCACTTTATGTGGATATTAAAGTTACTGAATTATGCACTCACTGGCCTCTAATATGACCTCATATTTTTGTTCATTTGTTTTTTTTTTTTTTTTTTTGAAGCATGGGCATTAAGAGAAGAGAGAGGCTCTTTGGAAGAGGACAAGTCACATCCAAGTCTTGACAGGAATGGGGGGAGACAGACAGAGACAAAATCAGAAACAGAGATATAATCAGAGACAGAGACAGACAGACAGAGACTGGGAAAGAGACAGGATGACAGACAGACAGATGCACATACACACAGACAGAGACACACAGAGAGACAGAGACAGAGACAGACACAGACACAGACAGACACAGACACAGACACAGAAACAGACAGACACAGACACAGACACAGACACAGTCACAGACACAGACACAGACACAGACACAGAGGGAAAGCAAGTCCATGACATCATCTGAATTAATAACAGCTGTAATGGCCATGCTTCTAGAGATGGTCACATTCTGAGATTGGGATTAGGACTTCAAGATGTGAATTCTGGAGGGTACAATTCAGTTCATAACATGCCTCCATCTTTATTCCATGCTTGAGCTTTTGCTATATTTTCCCCTCTTCTTTAAGACTATCCCTTCACAGATGTATTAGAGCTCACCTATTCTTGCCACCTTGGAACGATGTTCACCCAGACATTGCCAATGGCTTCTTCTATGCTGACTCTGAGCAGCCTCCCAGTGGGCACACACCCTCCACATCTCAACAAGAGACGCTTTCCATGGCCTTTGAGCCCCATTCTTGTTCTAGCTGCCTTCCCTTGTCCTCTACCAACTGGCCCAGCCCCCTCACTTGGTTAATTCCACAGACTGCAGTCTGTCTTCCTCTCTTGTCACTTCCACGATGCTCCTTCACAGAAGGCATGTGGACCACCTGTATGTTGCTGGATGCAGCAGTTGCCCATAGATTAAATGTTGAGCTGGCCAGATTCTGAAAGTTCTTAGGTGTTTCAGGTTCTGCTTTTTCACAACCTCCTACCATAACGTTTTCTTTCTACCTCACTGGCTGCTCCTCTGCATCTTCTTTGCTCATCTCTCTGTGAGACCTGTAAAATGTCAGTGTTTCTCAGCAGCCTCTTCTGAACGCTCCATACTGGCTCCTCTGTGGGCTTTACTACCATCAACGTTCCCACAGCCATCTGTCTGCTCTGACCCTCAAATACATTTCAAGTGAGCATGACTCTCTTGAGTTCCAGGCTGACATGAACTATTACGAGTGGACATTGTCAGATATGTATCCACAGACAGCTCAGACTCAATTTGTTCCACCTGAATTCATCACATGTCACCCAAGACCATTTCTCTATCTGTACAGGATATCTCAATCAATGGTACAGGTATTTGACCACACCTCTCAGCCAGATTTGATTTCTTCCTTAACTTTTCCTCTTCCACAAGTCACATCCAATCATTCCTATTCTTTAATATATATATTTTTTAAATTCTCCAATTCTACTTCTGGCAGTAGCTTATTTCGGGCAATTAACATCATTGTCCCAGACTGTGATGGTGGCACCAGCAGGTCTCCTTGTCTAAGGTTTTGCTGTAGTCTGATCCATTCATATCACAGTCAGTGACCTTACACTGAGCAATACCACTCTCCTGTTAGAAGACATTGCCAGTGCCTCCAACTGCTTCATGATAATTACAATGCAAACTGCAGGTGTGGCGAGTCAGTCAGTCCAGCACACATTTCTGTCACTCCCTGCTGACAGCTCTCATAACTGCTTTCTGATCTCACAGTGATTTCCAAGTCCTCACAGGTTCCTAACGCAGAGTCCTGGTTCCTTCATCCTAAAGCTTTTGTGAATACTGTTGTCATTTCAGACAACCATACTCTTATTTTTACACCAATGCCTGCTTACAGCTGCAAACTTACACTCCCAAAATGGAGTACAGAGTTAAAACAGAGAAACATCAACAGAGAAATCTCTAATGTCTGAGAAGCACTTAATGAAACATTCAACATCCTTAGTCACCAGAGAAATGCAAGTCAAAATGACTCTGAGAGAAGACTATCTTACAGAATGGCTAAGATCAAAACTCAAGGGACAGCATAGGCTGGAGAGGATGTGGAGCAAGGGGAACACTCCTCCATTGCTGGTGGGAGTGCAAACTTGTACAACTACTCTGGAAATCAATTTGGCTTTTTATCAGAAAATTGTGAGTAGTTCTACCTCAAGACCCAGCTCTACCACTTCTGGGCATATACCTCCAAATGTCCCAGTATACTACAAAGACACTTGATCAACTATGTTCATAACAGCTTTATTCATAATAGCCAGAAGCTGGGAAAAAACCAGATGTTTCTCAACTGAAGAATGGATAAAGAAAATGTGGCTCATTTACATAATGGAATACTACTCAACAATTAAAAACAAAGGCATCACTAAATTTTCAGGCAAGTGGATAGAACCTGAGAATATCATTTTGAGTGAGGTAACTCAGATCCAAAAGGACATGCATGGTATGTACTCACTAATAAATGGATATTAGCCATAAATACAGGGCAACCATGCTACAGTCCACAGACCCAAAGAAACTAAGTAATAAAGAAAAATAAAATAGACATCGGAAGTAGATGGAGGGAGGGAACTTGGTGGGAGAAAGGGTGAGCAGAGCAGGGATCATGGTCAGGACTGAGAAGAGTGGGGCAGAAGATGGCTTGAGGGAATAGAAATCTGTGGGGGGCATCTTTGGGACTAGCTGAAGACCTGGGATGGGGGTGGTTCCCAGGAGACTATGGGGTTGACCCTAGCCAAGACTCCTAGCAGCTGGGAATATGGAAGCTGAAGTGTCCATCTCTTGAAGCCAGGTGGGACATCTAGGGGAGTGAGGGGAGCCCCAAACCACCCATAAAATCTTTGGCCCCAAATTTCTCCTGCCTACAAGATGTGCAGGAATAAAGATGGAAATGAAAGGAACCAATAACCAGTGACTGGCCCAACATGAGACACACCCTATGTGAGAGCTCCAATCCTTAATACTATTACTGATACTGTGCTATGCTTGCAGACAGAGGCATAGCACAACTGTCACCTATGAGGCTTCATCCAGCGGCTGCTGGAAATGGGTGCAGAGATCCACACCCAAAACACAGCTGGAGCTCAGAGCATCTTGTGGAAGAGTTGGAGGAAGGACTGAGAGAGCTGGAGGGATCAAGCACACTACAAGAAGACCTATAGAGTCAACAAACCTGGGCCCATAGGGGCTCACAGGGAATGAACCAATAAAAAAAGAGCATGCAGAAACTGGACCTACACCCTCTACACATATGTAGCAGATGCTTAGCTTGGTCTTCATGTGGGTCCCCTAACAATTGGAGGGAAGGAGTAATGGGGAGAAGGGGTTGTGAAGGCAGAATTGGGAGGAGAGTAGGGAAGGGGGCTGCTATTAGGATGTAAAATGAGTATGTATGTATGTATGTATGCATGCATGCATGCATGCATGCATGTACGTATGTATGTATGCATGTATGCTGAAATTAGGAAAAGCAATCTGGAGTGGGAGAAGACAGCCTTGGTACTGCAAAGGACTATGGAGTCAACACACACATGATTTCTTCTGAGTAAATATCTATGGCTGAAATTTCTTTGCTTTAGGTTAAGACATGTTCAGCTTTACATGAAAATCGAACAAATAAACCAGCCGTGTCTTCCCAAGTGGATGTGCTGTTCTGCCATAAGACTGTTTGAAGGTGCAGGTCCTTCACACCTGGACCCATGCGCAACATCATCCGGAGTTTTAATCATCTGGGCGATTGCGTAGTAAAATCTGTATTCGGGTTTTGGCTTAGTCAGGGTTCCTATTGCTGAAAACAAAACGAAACGAAACGAAACAAAAACTCAACCACTATGACCAAAAAGCAAGTTGGGGAGGAAAGGGTTTATTCAACTTACATGTCCACACTGCTGTTCATGACCAAAGGAAGTCAGGACAGGACCTCAGACAGGTCAGGAACCTGGAGGCAGGAAGTGATGCAAAGGCCCTGAAGAGCTGCTGCTTACTGGCTTGCTTCCCATGGCTGCTTAGCCCTCTTTACCATAGAACCAAGGACTACCAGCCCAGGGATGGCACCACCCACAATGGGCTGGGCTCTCCATCTCTGATCACTAATTGAGAGGATGCCTTAGAGCTGGATCTCATGAAAGCGTTTTCTCAAATGAGGCTACTTTCTCTCTGATGACTCTAGTTTGTGACAAGTTGACACACAAAGCCAGCCAGTACAGATGTGAACCTGCCCTTCCTTTGACTGAGTGCTGAGAACCTCTTCAGTGGCTTATTGGCCATCCATACAGTTTCTTCTGACTTGTCTATTTGGGGTAATCAATCATCTCAGTCAATTGTCAGTGCTCCCTACAGATTCTGAGGAAAAGTTCTTTGTCAAATATTTACAGAGCAAATATTTTCTCCCTATGCATATTGTGCATATCTGTTTTCTTGTCTGGGTCTTTTGATGAAAAAAAAATTTACTGTGATGAATTCCAGTCATCGGTATTCCTTTTCTTCACTGTGAAGTGTTTTCTGCACCCTGCCTCAGAAATCTTTACCTAATTGTAGATTGGAAACAGACACTCATTTTCTTTATTCTTCAGTACTTGTCTCGGAGCTTTCTAAATTTAATCTCATTGTAGATATCCCAATCGTTCTGTGAGTGCAGGAAGATAGCGGCTGTGGGTTTCTCTCTTTCTTTCTTTTTTTTTTAATCTTTTGTTGCCTATACAACTTTTCATGTAAATCTGTTCAAAAGACTTTCTTTGCCCATTGAATGACTTGGCAACTTTGTTGGAAAACAATTGATTGTGTGTAGTTCTGCATTCTGCTCCACTGGATCTATTTCTCTCCTTGTGCCAATAAGACATGTCTCTGATTAATGGGACTTTGCATTAGGACTTGAAGTGAAGTAGAGCAGTGTCAACCCACAACTCTGAGTTCCTGTCCAAGTGTTTTGATAATTGATTGTATTGTTTTAAACACACACACACACACACACACACACACACACACACACACACACACACACTCGAAGCCTTGTTGCTTCCATAGAAAGGTTTGTAAGTGCTTTGTGATATCATTGACTCACACTGGAAAGACTTGAGGTTTAATTAATTAATTGATTAATTAATCTATTAAATGTATTTATTTATTCACTTTACATTGCAATATCTTCCCCTCCCAGTATCCCCTCATTCAGATCAGTACCCTCCCCTTCTACTTCCCCTTCTGAGTGTTAGCCCTCCCAAATGCCCCTCCTATATATACCAAGTAGATGCAGGTCTAGACACATACTCTCCCACTGAAGCCAGACAAGACAGTCCATTCAAAGGAACAGGGTCCACAGTCGGGTAAGCAGCAGACTCAGGTACAGCCCCTGCTAAAGTTGTTGGGGGATCCACATGAAGATCAAGCTGCTCATCAGCTATATATTTGCAAAGGGCCTAGGTCTGACCCATGATCGCTATTTGGTTGGTGATTCAGGCTTGAGGCATTCCCAAGGGTCTAGTTTAGTTGATCTTTTGGCCTTCTTGTGGAGTTCCTGTCCTCTTCAGGTCCCTCAAACCTGCCCCTTACTCTTCTGTAAGACTCCCCAAGCTCCATCCAGTGTTCGGTTTCTCTTTCCATTGGCTGTTGGGTGGAGCCTCTCAGAGCCTCTCAGTTTCGACAGGTTCCTGTGTGCAAACATCACAGAGTATCACTAATAGCGTCAGGGATTAGTTCTTGCCCATGAAATAGATCTCAGTTTGGGGCAGTTATTGGTTGGCTATTCCCTCCGTCTCTGCTCGCTCTTTGTCCCTACACTTCCTGTAGAGAAGAAACATTTTGGGTTGAAGACTTGGCGGATGGGTTACTGGCTTCATCCCTCCACTGGGAGTCCTGCTTGGCTAGAGGAACTGGCCACTTCTGGATTCACATCTCCCCCCCCCCGCCCCCTGCTGGGAGTCACAGCTAGAGTTACCACCATATACCCACTGGGGCCCACTCCTCCTAGGTCTCTGGCACATCCTAGAGATTGTTCCCTCCCATAGTGGCCTCCCTTTTCTTCCCCTGCTCTCCCTACATCTGATCCCCGCACTGTGCCTCACTCCCCTCCCCATCTCTCCCCAAAAGTTCCCTCTTTCCATCAACCTCAGGTATCCGTTTTGTTTCCCCTTCTGAGAAAAACTCAACCAAACTCCATTTATCTCCTCTTTTATTTGGCTTCTTTGGCTCTGTTGATCATGGTGTGATTACCCTGAACTTTATGGCCAATATCCACTTATAAGTGAGTACGTACCATAAATGACCTCACTCGGGATGAAATTTTCTGTTTTCATCCACTTGCCTGTGAAATTCATGATGTCCCTGTTTTTAGTGGTTGAATAGTGTTCCATTGTGTTAATGAACTACATTTTCTTTATCCATTCTTCAGTCGAGGGAAATCTAGGTAGTTTCCAGTTTCTGGATATTATAAATAAGGCTGCTATGAACATAGCTGACCAACTGTTCTTGTGGGATGCTGAAGCATCTTTTGGGTACATGCCCAAGAGTGGTAATAGTTGGGTCTTAAGGTAGAACTATTCCCATATTTTTAGAAACTACCAAGTTGATTTCCATAGTGGTTGTACAAGTTTGCACTCCCACCAGCTGTGGAGAAGTGTTCCCCTTGTTTCACAATCTCAACAGCATATGCTGTCCCTTGAGTTTTTGCTCTTAGCCATTACCATGGGTATAAGGTAGAATCTCAGTCATTGTGATTTGCATTTCCCTGATGACTAAGGATGCTTAACAGTTCTTTATGTGCTTCTCAGTTATTCAAGAATCCTCTGCTAAAAATTTTTTGTTTAGCTATGTACCCCAGTTTTAAATTGGGGTATTTGATTTCTTAGTGTCTAACTTCTTGCGTTCTTTATATATCTTAGATATTAGGTTTCTGTCAGATGTAGGATTGGCAAAGATCATTTTTCCAATCTGTAGGTTGCTGTTTTGTCCTATTGAGGGTATCCTTTGACTTACAAAAGGTTTTCAGTTTTATGAAGTCACATTTATTAACTGTTGACCTTAGTGCCAGCACCATTGGTATTCTGTTCAGAAGGTTGTCTCCTGTACCAATGAATCAAAGCTTTCCCTTACTTTCTATTCTATTAGAAATAGAATAGAAATTTAATGTATCTGTTTTATGTTGTAATCTTTGATCCATTTGGATTTGAGTTCTGTGCAAGGTGATTAATATGGACCTATTTGCATTCTTCTACATGCAGACATCCAGTTAGACCAGCACTATTTGTTGGAGATGCTTTCTTTTTTCCACTGTATAGTTTTGGCTTAGTTGTAAAAAAATCAAGTGTCCATAGGTATGTAGGTTTATTTCTGGGTCTTTGATTTGATTCCATTGATCAACCTCTCTGTTTCTATACTGATACCATGTAGGTTTTATTAGTATTTATTAGTATCTGAAGTACAGCTTGAAGTCAAGGATACTGATATCTCCAGAAGTTCTTTTATTGTTCAGGATTGTTTTAGGTATCCTGTGGTTTTTGTTTTTCCACAGTTGAGAAATGTTCCAAGTTGAGAAATGTTCTTTTAAGGTCCATAAAGAATTGTTTTGGAATTTTGATGGGGATTGCATTGAATCTGTAGATTGCTTTTGGTAAGATGGCTGTTTTCTATGATAATTCTACTGATCCATGAGCAAGGGAGATCTTTTTCTTCTGATGTCTTCTTCAATTTCTTTCTTCAGGGACTTCTTCTTTCTTCAGGAACTTGAAGTTCTTGTCATACAGGTCTTTCACTTGATTGGTGAGTTATCTTAAAACATTTTATATTATTTGTGGCTATTGTGAAGAATATTACCTCCCTAACTTCTTTCTCAGTCCATTTATCACTTGTATAGAGGAGCACTACTGATTTTTATGAGTTAATTTTGTAACCAGCCACTTTACTGTGGGTGTTTATCAGTTGTAAGAGTTATCTAGTAGAATTTTTACACACACACACACACACACACACACACACACACAGAGTCATAACATTTTTGAATAGTGATACTTTGACTTCTCCCTTTCCAATTTGTATCCCCTTGATCTTCTTTTGTTGTTTTATTGCTCTGGTTAAACCTTCAAGTACTTTACTGAATAGATAGGAAGAGAGTGGGTAGCCTTGTCTTGTCCCTGACTGCAATGGAATTGCTTTGTTTCTATCCATTTGATTTGATGTTGGCTATTGGCTTGTTGTATATTGGTTTGGTTATGTACCTTGTATCTCTGCTCTTTCTAAGTCTTTTAACATGAACGAGTGTTGGATTTTGTCAAAGGCTTTTTCAGGATCTCATGAGATGAGTATATGTTTTTAATTTTTGTTTGTTTATATGGTGGATTACATTGTTGAATTTCATACAGTTTTCACATAGATTTCAAATATTGAACCTCCCCTACATCCATGAGATAAAGCATACTTGATCATGGTGGATGATGTGTTTGATGTATTCTTTGATTTGGTTTGCTAATATTTTATTGAGTTTTTTTTGCATTAATATTCATAAATAAAATTGGCCTGAAGTTGTCTTTCATTGTTGAGTCTTTTTGTAGCTTAGGTGACTGTGACCTTATAGAATGAGATTAGCCGTGTTCCTTCTGTTTCTATTTTGTGGAATAGTTTGAGGAGTATTGCTTGTTAGCTCTTCTTTGAATGTCTGGTAGGATTTTGCACTAAATCCATCTATTTGGCTC
>NC_034597.1:106961766-106995850 GCF_900095145.1 Mus pahari | reverse complement strand
GTATATATTAGATATAAGACCTCTATCAGATTTAGGATTGGTAAAAATCCTTTCCCAATCTGTTGGTGGCCTTTTTGTCTTGTTGACAGTGTCTTTTGTAATGACCACTTCTATTTCCTTGGGGTTGTAGAACTATTTAAATAGTCCTATATTTGATCTTTAGTTTTGGTAATTAGTATTTTTTAGAAAATCATACATTTCAAATAGACTTTCCAATTTTGTAGCATACAGGCATTTGAAGTGAGACCTAATGATTCTTTGAATTTCCTCAGTGTCCATTGTTATATCTACATTTTCATTTTTTGTCTTGTTAATTCAGGTACTTTCTCTCTGCCTTTTAGTTAGTTTGGCTAAGGGTTGTTGATTTTATCAAAAACCAGCTCTTTATTCTTTGTATTGTTTTCATTGTTTCTAATTGATTGATTTCAGCCCTGAGTTTGACTATTTCCTACCTTCTACTCCTCCTGAGTGTGTTTGTTGCTTCTTCTTCTTCTTTTTTTTTTCTAGAGCTTTCAGGTGTACTTTTAATTCGTTAGCATGCAAACTCTCCAATTTCTTTATGAGTGTACTTAGTGCATTGAAATTTCCTCTTAGCATTGCTTTCATTTTGTCCTACATATTTGGATATGTTGTGCTTTCATTTTCATTGAATTCTAGAAAGTCTTTAATTTCTTTCTCTTTTCTTCCAACTCATTGATGATGGAGTAGAGTGTTGTTCTGTTTCTACAAGTAGGTAGGCTTTCTATTGTTTCTGTTGTTGAAGTCCAGCTTTAAATCATGGTGATCTGATAAAATCCATGGAGTCATTTAAATCTTGTATCTGTTGAGGCTTGCTTTGTGGCTGATTATATGGTCAATTTTGGAGAAGGTCTATGAAGTGCTGAGAAGTGCTAATTTTGTGGGGGGTGTGAAATTTTCTAGAGATATCTGTTAGATCATTTGACTCATAACCTCTGACAATTTAGTTATTTCTCTACTTAGTTTCTATCTTGATGACCTGTCCATTGGTGAGAGTGGGGTGTTGAAGTCTCCCACTATTAATGTGTGGTTCAATGTGTGGTTTAAGCTTTAGTAATGTTTCCTTATGAATGTGGGTGCTTTTGCATTTGTTGCATAGATGTTCAGAATTGAGGCATCATCTTGGTGGATTTTTCTTTTCTTTGATGAGGATGAACTGTCCTTCCCTGTTTCTTTTGAATACTCTTGGTTGAAAGTCTCGTTCACTGGATATTAGAATGGCTACTCCAGCTTATTTCCTGGAAAACATTTTTCCAGCCCTTTACTCGGAGGTAGTCTCTCTTTGTTGCTGTGTCTTCCTTGCTTTGTGATAGATGTCTATCTGTGTTTCCTCTTTGCAGCAGAAGGATGGATCCTGTCTACTTACTTGGTCTGTTAGTCTGTGTCTTTTTATTGGTGAATTGAGTCCACTGATGTTGAGAGATAGTAATGACCAATAATTTTTAGTTCCTTTTATTTTCATGTTAGTGGTGCGAGTGTATGTGTATGTGTGTGTGTGTGTGTGTGTTTCTCTTCTTTTGGTTTTGCTGTGAGATGATTAATTTCTTGTGTTTCCTTGGGTGTAGTTACCCTCCTTGTAGTGGAGTTTTCCTTCTAGTAATCTCATTGGGGTGGGGGGTTAGTAGAAAGACATTTTTAAAATTTAGTTTTCTTATGGAATATCCTGGTTTCTCCATCTTGGTAACTGAAAGTTTTGCTGGGTGTAGTAGTCTAAGTTGACATGGTCTCTTAGTGTCTATAATACCTCTGCCCAGGCCCTTCTAGATTTCAGAGTCTCAGTTGAGAAACTGGGCTAATTCTGACAGGTCTGCCTTTATATGTTACTTGGTCTTTTTCTGTGCAGCTTTTAAATTTTATTCTTTGCTCTGTATATGTAGTGTTTGATTATTATGTGGTGGGTAGATTTTCTTTTCTGGTCTAATCTGTTTGATGTTCTATAAGTTTCTTTTACATTTATGGTCATTTGTTTCTTTAGGTTAGGAAAATTTCTTCTAAGATTTTGTTGAAGATGTTTTCTATTCCTTTGAACAGGGAATTTTCTCCTTCTATTCCTAATATTCTTAGGTTTTCATCCTTTCATAGTGTCCCAAATTTTCTAGATGTTTTGTGTCATGCACTTTTTAGATTGTGCATTTTCTTTGACTGATGTATTGATTTCTTATATTGTATTTTCTACACTTCCATCTCTCTTCCATCCCCTCCTGTATTGTGTTGGTGATGTTTACATCTCTAGTTTGTTTTCTCTTTCTTAGGTTTTCCAACTCCAGGATTTCCTCAGTTTATGTTTTCTTTATTGCTTCTATTCCCCCTTTCAAGTCTTGAACAGTTTTATTCATGTCCTTTACCTGCTTGGATGTATTTTCTTGTATTACTTTATTTTTTTCCTTTAATGTCTTTACCTGTTGGGATGTACTTATCTGTATTTCTTAAAGACCTCTATCATCTTTATAAGATTGAATTTAAGATCCTCTTCTTGTGCTTCATTTTCATTAGCATATTCAGGGTTTGCTGTAGCAGGACAGCTGTGCACTGGTGTTGTCACATTGCCCTAGGCCTTATTCATTTTCTTCTTATTCTATCCTTTAGGCATATGGTTTTCCCTAGTGTTGGCTGGATGGTCCTAATGGCAGCAGAACTTTGGGAAGGTATGTGTGTGGGTAGGGGGGAACCATGAGCCAGACCATGGAGGCTAGGGTACCTGACTCTGTTGGCTTTGCTTTAGATGGGCACCACTGGCAAGGGATTGGTGGGGCAGTGTTTCAAGATGGTAGTTCTTGGGATATCCCAAGGTCTTCATGGGGAAGCAGGACAGTCTTGGCGTCCTGCAAGGCTTCTTGGGACAAAAGAGCAAGTCTAGCACTAGACAATGGAGTTCACAGGACTGTGGGCAACTCACCTTTGCAGGCTGTGTCCCAGGAAGACCCAGCTGGGCTGGAATTTATAGAGTATGGCTCCAAGCTGGGGTCTCTGAAGGCTTCCACAGAGGAGCAGGATGTTCTAGCAGTCCCAGAAGGCTCCTCAGGACCAAAGAGCAAGCTAGACAATGTGTTTCAAGGGATTGCTCTTAACTTATCTCTTCAGGTTGTGTCCCAAGCAGATCCACACCTTGAGGTTTTATAAATCACCCATTTACTTCTTCATCTTTGATTCCTGTTGCAGAGATATGAAGAAGTTGGAAGTCTCAGTTACACAAGTACGTTTCCATGGCTGATGGAGCTGTCTCTCACCATGTCTTTCCCAGCATTATGGACTGTCATCCCTCAAACTGTGAGCCAGAAGAAAATATCCTTTCACCCCTACACTGCTTTGGTTGGGGATTTTGTTGAACTAATGAGGGCAGTAGTTAATACACTGTTCAGATGTTTGGACTATAGTGACAAGTAGTGAAGAGCACCCCTGATTTTCCAATGGTAAGTATTTTTAAAATTTCCAGAGGTCTGTGTCAAGACAATCTACAACTCAGGAGTTGACCAGCTTTGTGATGGGGGGCAGAAGTGACCTGCATTCAGTGGAGGCTGTAACTCACATTTTGATATTTTCAGGCTACCAGCAATAATCAGTGTGACACTCCTATGATATTGGGCAGTGGCAGCAGGTCACATCTCCTGCCAGCTATGCAGTTAAGAGGGGAAGCAGCACACACTCTACAGTCTATTGTCTTGCTTACATTTTTTACACAGATGAACAATAAACTGCAGAAAAATTTCCAATATTTATTCATAAAACAGTTTCTGTATTAGGGAATTTTCCCAACTGTAGGACAGTATAAGCATTTGGGACATATTTAAGGTAGGCTAGGATAATCTGTGATGGCTATGGCTGTTAAATGCATTTTGACGCACAATAGTTTCATCTCATGAGAGGTTTATAGAGGTGTAATTCTGTTATAAATTAAGGCACACTTGTAGAATTCCTTTGCTTCCCAGTCAACAAAGAGTGCTTGGAACTGGGCAGAAGATTGTCTCACTGTGGAATGGATAAAAAAAAAATCAACTGAGATGTGTGCTGTGTTCTGTAGTCGTTTAGCCAACAGCTATCAGCTAAATGGCTCCATGCACCATCCCTTCCCAGGAGAAAGAGGAAGAGAGGTGTCATGTCAGCTAGATGGCTACATGGATTCATGATTAGCCTCACACATGTCTAGGCCAAATGTAAACAGGAGCATTGGTCACACGTACTAACAGCTCTCTGGAGGTTAATGCACTGCCTTCCAGAGGAATCTGACAGGGCATACTACACAAGCTGGTCACCACCTGCTGAGAATTACAAACAAGCTTGGAGCAATAGATCTAATTTAGAAACTAAAGGAAATAGGATGGCAGGGGATTCGCAATGAATGGGGGAAGCGAGAGGCAGAACCTAAAACGCCTTGATCTTTTAGGTGATTCTCTGGTTTCAGCAAGTCCAACATCACTTTGTGACTGGAGACCATTCATGCATATAGATTTCTTTTAATATCTGGTAGAACAATCCCGTGTAATTAGGTACTCAGAGAAGGCAAGCTCCAAACAGTCGCTATCTTCGGAAGTATTGAAGCGTTTTGGTACATCACAACAGTGGCCAACAGTAAGAGCCCTATATAGATAAAGAATTCCCGCGATCACCGATGTAGCCAAGCAGCCTGGAGATGCTGAGCAGAGGGAACAGATCGTTGTTGCTCACCTTTACGTTTACATCAAATGCAAATCTCTAGTTTATGCTAAATAGGTCTAGATATCACTCAAGGGAAGTGTTTTGTCTGAGCTAGAGCTTTTTATGTCTGAGCTTGGTGACAATTTGGAAAGTATCTGGAGTGTTTAGGAAGACAGATACTCTTACTGTACAGCCCCTAATGGAACTGTAAATGGTGCACCCTTTCTCCACAAGCCACCTGACAGTATGCACTAAGAGACTTCAGAATGTTTTACTCCCTTCAAATCAATCATGACGTGAATCAATTTTCCCATTACATGATCCAAAGGAAATAATCACCCGTGTAGAGAAGATTTCATATACAGGAACGTTTATCAGGGCTAGAAAAAAATCACAAAGCACTCAAAGGTTTAATAAAATAAAAGAACAATTGTTAAACAACATATGGAATACTGTGAAACATTATATACCCATTATAAATAATGGCATTGAGGAGTATGAGGAAATATTCAAGATGTATTGCCTAGTGCACAAATCATCGGAATTTTATCTAAAAAAAAAAAAACCTGATAAAACTGTGAATATAAATTTCAAAGTGGAGCAGTCTCAGATAAGTTCGGTTCTATAATAGTACTTTAAAATTCCATTGTAATTATTAAAACATGAAGAAGAACAACAACATACAGGTTTGTAGGCATTGTGATAGCAAATGTGTAAGGGCATACGATTCAAAATCTGAAACAAACATGGGAGGGTGGAGGCTTGGGTAATTCTGTGTAGCAATATGACCGTACTAGCAGAAGCTGATGCCCTATGTCTGGGTAACCCCATGCTGGAACGCACCTCCTGGAGACATTCTCACACTGGACCTGAGCAGCATACATGTGGTTGACAGAAAGCAGAGCACCTGGCATACTCGGCGGTGGAGGTGAGAAGGAGTCTGTGATCATTGGTGACATGTGGATGGCATAGGTCTCGATGTATCTGGAAAACGGAGCTCAGCAAAAAAAGCAAAATTAAATGAGACTCTTGAAAAGGCCCTGTATATTAAAGAATACATAAAACAATTTAACCAAATGTACATATTAAGTTGTATG
Source organism: Mus pahari (assembly GCF_900095145.1). Taxonomy (NCBI): domain Eukaryota; kingdom Metazoa; phylum Chordata; class Mammalia; order Rodentia; family Muridae; genus Mus; species Mus pahari. Next base: position 106,990,103 of record NC_034597.1, on the reverse strand, counting down.
TACTTGATGCGGCATATTGTCCATTTCTACCACTAAGCTACATTCCTACCCTGAAAATAAGACCTTCTTATGTTGACAGTCATTGATGAAGCTGTCTGTGGGTAAAGGTGTATATATTTAATGTGCTGTACCTGAGATTAGAAAATTGAAGCCATATATTAAGCTTTTACATCAACACAGTGCAACTTTGTAATAAATATGCAACAGGAATCAAGAGGAATGAAAAAAATTAAAATGTTAACAAAGTGAAGCTCTAACAATCTGTCAAATACTCATTTTAAAAATTGTAGGTGTGTTATGGCACAGAGCAGGGTAAGGGGAAAGTGGGGGACATTGTGTGGAGACAGGCTGTTTACATTGCTGTAGCAAAATGCCACACATGAGGTCACTTAGGAGCAATAGAAATGCTTCAGCCAGAGTTGTGCAGTCCGGGTTGTTCAAGATCAAGTCCCCGGCAGATTCATTGTCTGGAAGGGAAGAGCTTGTTTTCTAGCTTATAGAGTCTAGTATCATGGTGAGTACTCGCATGGTGGAGGGAGCGAGACAGCTCCCTGGGGCCTCATAAAGAGGGCATTAATTCCAGTCACATCGCTGGGTGTCATGATTTAGTCACTCCTGCCTTCTAGTTCCATCAAGCTGGCGATTACATGTGAGCTGAATTCAGGTGACAGTTAAAAAAGCATCCAGACCATGTATGTAATAGAGCAAGGAGCTCAAGGCTCAGTCATTGAAGAGCCAGTGAATGAACTCTGAAGATCCACCCTGTGGTCATAAAGCTCAGTTTAAGAGATCTGGGAAGTACAAAGATGAGATCAAAACTCCTTAAGCATCCCTAGTATGGTTTGGGCTAAAACCTGCATCTACATGAAGTCTCTCAGAGCCCTGAGTGCATCAAGAGTTCTTTGGCTAACAGAAGCCTCTAGAGGTCCTGTTTCCAAAGAAAAGGGAGTTTGGAGCAGTTAAGTTAAGATGAGCACAGGGTCTCATTCTCCAGTTTGGAGGCAGCTGACTTATTTTGGGTGTAGATAGAACTGTGAATGGAGAATGGGTCAAATGTCCCAGATAGTATGCCAACCTATGTACCCTGGTCTTCTGCACTCCTTGAGGGTTAGCTTTGTGACAATATGACTGGGGCACGGAGTGCTCTGAATATACTTGGTTTCCTAGTATGACCTGAGGGTGTTTCTGGATGAGATTAGCATTGGACATATGGCATGGATTCTCCATGGACTCACTAGATTGCCCTCCTCATTGTTGGTGGGCATTATCTACATAGAAGTAGCCCCCATAAACCACTTTACTGTCAAGCAAGGTTGGTGAATATTGAATCTGGCCTCTTACTAGATGGTTACTCACGTTTTCCCAGGAAGAGCCTCACAAAGCCCTTCCATTAAACACCAGAAGGGAAAATGCCGAGGAAGGAGGGATACATCCTCCTTTCCCCTTTCCCATCTTCCCAAACTGGAATATTGCTCTTCTCCTGTCCTTGAGTTTAGGTTTACATCATTTACTGCCTGATCTCCAGGTTGACTAAGATGGCATCACGTGCCCTGTTTCTTCTCAATGACAGACTGTGGGCTTAGCTGCCTCAATAATTAATGTGAGTATATACTTTGTGGTTCTTTCTTTCTGAATGATCCTAAGTAATACAGATTTATAAAACAGTGTATAAATAGATGGGCTGCAGGAAAATGGAACCAGTAAGATGTCTGGCAATAGAAAACTAGAAAATGAAAATATGGTGCGCACAGATGCACACACCCAGAAGCATACACACACGTGTGCACACATATATACACAGGGATTTTACAGAGATTTTTAAGAAAAGTAAAATTATTAACTGGGGAGCAATAGCTATATAGAGGTTTGAGAACATGCCTTAGGAGGAAAGAGAAAAAAACATCAGTGGAAATTTTTAGTAGTCTTTAATATTACCTGAACCAAACAAATAGATTATGTATTTCCCTATTTTCTAAGCACTGTGCATATAAAGAAAATGTTACTTTATACTGAGAAAAATGCTATCGTAAACGAAAAAAGAAGCCCTCAAGTAAAAGAGGGAGATGCAGAGGCAAGCTAAGGTATTTCCAAGCAAAGTCTTAAATTCTCTTCTTGTTCTGTGCTTACATGGTTCACGTTGCTCTGCTCCACCACAGGCCTTGGGCTAGAGTCTGCAGAGGAAAGATAGAAAATGCCGCCCTGCTTTAAAATAGCTCATCATGGCTGTTCACAGCAGCAAGAAAATGGAACCAGTACGATGTCTTTCAATATAAGAATAAATAATAAAAACACGGTATGCACATGCCCAGATGCACACACACAAGCACACATACATGCACATGCACACAGGAATTTTACCGAGATTTTAAGAAAAACAAAACTATTAAATGTGCAGAAAATGTGTAGCTAGAGAGTATTACTCTAAGTGAGGTAGCTCGGTCTCAGGATGACAAATACTCCATGGTGTCTAACGTGGGTCCTAAGTCTTAACTTTTCCTCTATGCGAACAGGAAATGGGTGTGTGTACAGGAGTCTATGAGAGAGCATCAAAGGTATGGCAGCAGGAAAAAGGCGTACGTGATGTGAAGTGGGAAGGGTGGTATGTGGGGTGGAAGGAGAAAGGGTGGGAGGGGGTCGGGTCTCAAAAAGAGGGGAGAAACATCAAAGGCAAACTTTGTTTTAAAAACTCCATAAAGAAGCTTAATTATTTGTAAGCTAGTATGAAGAAAAAGGAAAAGAAAAAAGAAATAGTTCACATTCTATTATGAAAGGGTTTCAAACAGTAGTTCTCCTGATATACAGGTTTGTATTGAAGCTATCTCATTATTTTGTTGTTGTTGTTATTATTATTATTATTGTGTGTTGAATGCATATATCTTTATCTATGTGTACCTATGTAGAGGTCAGAGGCCAATTTAGGCTATCTTCACTATTTCATCTCTATTTAAATATATTTTTATAATTTTTTTGAGAATTTCACACAATGTACTTTGACCATATTCACTGTAACTCCTTTACCTAACTGCTCACAGATCCATTCCCACCTCCCCTCTCCACTTAACCTGTGTCTTCATGTTTAACTCATTTTATATTTAATAACCCATTACTTCAATTTGTGATATCCATTTATCCATGGCTGTGGGAGTATCTACTGAGTGTGATCAACCACCAGCAGGCACACTCGTACAGAAAAGTTAGTCTTCCTCAGAAGCCATCCACTGTCCATAGCACCTTAGTTGGCCAGTGACCCCTCAGTATTTTCTTATCTCAACTCCCTCTCAGCCAGTGCTTGAGTTACATGGAGTCATAGAGGCAGGCAATCGTATCCTGCTTTTATAATGGGAACAGGAAATCTAACAGGACCTCATGCTGGCGCAGCAAGCATTTTATTCACTGAAACATCCCCTCAGTCCCAATATTTCATTTTTGTATTTGAAATTAATGGGAGATTTCCATGGGCATAATGCCACATCTAATGGAGGTCTGCATACCAACCACTGCTTTTAATGTAAAAATTATGTCCTAAATTCCTTTTGTGCTGTAGCTGGGGAATGGCAGGAGGTGTGGTGGCATTAGTATTTGTCAGGAAAGTAGCCACTCTCCCACAGGCTCATCTCTGATTCCCTCACCAAGATACAAACTCTGCATTAGAATTGGTTAACATTACCCCGCTCTGCACTTTGCCTCTCTTTCTCAATCCCTCCAACCTCACTTGTCTGCCTACCCCGAATCCTCAAGGAAACAGCCATTCTTTGGATGCATCAAATCCCTGCTAGCCTTCACTGTGCACCAACATTTCCATCAGAGAACCATTCTGCAACTTTTAAAAGGATATTCTTGAAAATAGATTTTTTTTTCTCTGTGTTTCCACTCCTAGGGAACTAAGCAGATCCTCCCACACAGCCTTTCCTCTTCACCTCATCCCTTCTTGCCAGTCTCCTGAGACCCAGAAGACCTGCTGGCTAGGGAATCAGATGCTCCTGGAAGACCCAACTTTCCTACCTCCTGTGGACCCTCTCAGATCCCTGCTCTTCCAAATCATTCCCTACGTTTTGTGCCAACCCCCAAAACCCCGGATCCCCAGGGGTCACATCTGGCAGAGACTCAGACCCAGAGCTACCCAGGAAGCTACCAGGTAACCTATAACCACCACACTCTCCTAAGGTGTAGAGAAAGCAACAGGAACTGTAGCTGTCCAGCAGCCGTGGATGAACTGGGTACCTCAAAGGGAGGCTGGAAGTGAAAAGGGATGGTTGGGCGAGAGAAAGATGAAGCCAAGACAAAGTTTTCTGATCAAGGCTCAAAGTTTAATTTTCAGCTCTGTATTTATATAGGCAAAACCCACAGACCTATCCTTTCTTTCAGCTGGACTGAGCTACAAAGCAAGCTCAGCGGCCAGTCAACTCCTCAAAGATCCAGTAGGAAACTGGAAATGCAGTGAGGCCAGGGGACTCCAGCTAGGTTGTAAAACCATCCATGGTTTGATTAACTTACTCAAGGCTGGGGGAAGGGCACAAGAACTAAGGAACAGAAAACTCATTTAACAAAGATCAGACCAGATAGCAACACCTAGAATGACAATCATTCTAAACCCAGATGCCTACATGCCAGCATAAAAATCTAATAATAGCCAGGTCAATATATCTCCACTAGATCCTAACAACCCCACTGTAGTAGGTCCTTGGAAGTGCAATATAGATGAAGCACAAAACTAACATTTCAAATTAGCTGTTATGGATATGATCAAGGACATTAAGTGGGACATGCATAAATCCATTAATGAATCTATGAAAACACACAGAACCAGTAGAATGAAATGGACAAAATGGTTGAAGACATGAAAGTGGAAATGGGGTAAATAAAGAAAACCCAAACTGAGGGAAATCTATAAATGAAAAATTAGGATCTTGAATAGGAACCTCAGAGGAAAGCCTCACCGTCAGAAACCAAGAGCTGGAAGAGAGAATCTCAGGCATTAAGGACAAATTATCAGAAATGGATACCTTGGCAAAGAAAATATCAAATAGAAAAAAAAAACATCCTGGCATAAAACATTCAGGAAATCTGGGAGACTACAAAAATATCAAATCTAAGAATAATAATAACAGAGGAAGGAGAAGAAACAGGTCAGAGGCACAGAAAATGTTTTCAACAAAACCACAGAAGAAAATTTCCCCAGCTAAAAGAAAGGGGATGGCTATCAAGTTTCAAAAGGCATACAGAGCATCAAATAGACTGGTCCAGAAATATACCTGGTTTCTCAATGGAGAATGGCATCCAAGATTATTATACCCAGAAAATTTTTCAGTCATAGTAGATGGACAAAAAAGGATATCCCACGGTAAAACCATATTTTAGCAATATTATCTACAACCCCAGCCCTTCAGAGGGCATTCGGAGGAAATCAAAGCTATTGGTCGTTCTCCCCAGACTGATGGTAAGGTTAAAGATAAGTCCTACACAACTCATTGAACACAGAGAAGTTGAGCTGGTGCCTACAATGAGCCTTCACCCCTACTGGGTTCTGTTCATAGTACTGGTAGATACCCTGCACCTTATTAAGGAAGATAGGTGAACACCAACCATGCTAAATGTTCATTGGTCTACAATAGTGACCTGCAAGCAAAATGTGCAAGAGCAACAGTGGTACAAAGCTTGTGGAAACCACACCGAAATCGAGGCAGAAAGATTGTAGAGTCACAGGGCACGAAGGACAGCAAGGTGACAAAGCCTTTTCAACACAACAGGGCCTGTGTTCCTGTGAACTCTCAGAGCCCGCGTCAGGGCCTGTGTCCATGTGAACTCTCAGTGTGCACAGGGCCTACACAGTTTTGTATCAGATGGGGCCTCAGCCCTGAGAGAACTTGACATGATAGTCTCCATCCCTAACCCAACAGTTATCTCCAACTTATAAAATTTGGTTTTCTTAAATAAACTCTCACTGGGCGCAGAAATCACTCCTTAGGGTAGGCCCCATGCTCTACAATAGCTGGTGAACATAAAACTATTCTGTGGTATTTTTGAAGGGTTTGATTTCTATCCCATTATACTTTGGGCATTTAAAAAATAATATTTGTTTTCTGACCCTACTCATCTTTTTGTTTATATATTGTAGTTTCCAATTTTTCATTTTAGGGAATTTCTTTATGTACCAATTGCAACTGCATGTGTTTCTACATTTCTGTTTTCTATGTTTTGTCTTTTGCTGTTTGTTTGGTCTTGTTAAGGTTCGTTTTATTTCTCTTTCTCTTCTCCTCTACATCCCCTTTCTCTCCCTCTCCTTTTTCTTCATCTTCTATCATCATCATCATCATCATCATCATCATCATCATCAGGACCTGGGGAGAGGGGCAACCATGATGTTCTGCTTAGGATGGATATTCCAAGGTCTCTCATTGTCTCATTGTCTGCACATTGTACAGCCGTGAGTCTGTGTCGGATTTCAGTTAGTAGAGGACATCTTTCTTACTGCCAGTGCTTTTGTAAAAGATACTGTAATATTTATTTGTTTACTTATTTATTTTCTAGTTCTTTCTCATTGTCTTCCAAGTCTCAAGTACAATATATCCCCCACAATTCACTTGATATGTGCCTTTTACTCTCTCTGGTAGTTCTGAATCTGTGTCTTCTCATAGAGAATACACTTAAAATATTTGTTGAAGGGATAGTCAAGTCACAGATTTTAAGGATTCAAGTAAAATAATCTGGGTGAAGGGAACCTGTAAGTAGCCTTCAGATACGAGTTAGTAGATGATTGTCCAGTCTTTTCTCTCATTCATCAGATATTTCTGTGATGTCACCATGTGTCAATCATTGGTGTAGGAGACTCTGGCCAAGCAGGGCAGAGTTCCTGTCCTAGAGGAGTCACTGTCTACAAGGTCAAGGCCAGTGGGAGTCATGATGGGAGACACATGGGCAGAAACATGGAAGAAAGGCCCACAGCCTCCTTCCAGGGGCTGTGTAAGGGTTTTCATGTCTACTGATGTTGAGAACAAGTCCTAACGTGGAACTCCGGAAGCATAGGAGGCAACAGGGTCTGAAATAGGGAGTTTCCAGTAGAAAATCCAGAGAAGTCAGGGAAAGCACATGTTCAGGGCCTGGTGCTGCAGAACCTGGGGCACCATTTGAACTGTGTTAAGAGAGCAGCTCCCCCAGGCTCTGTGATACAATAGGCAATGGCTTTGATCAAACCACGTGGATTCCTTAATGCCGCTGATGGGGATGCCTAAAGATGGCTACAACAGCAAATTTCATTGTTTTCACCTCAATTAAAAACTATATGGGTTCCGCTTCTGTATTTGCGGGAGTGGGTGGGTAGGGGAGCAGGGCGGGGGGAGGGTATAGGGAGCATTTGGGATAGCATTTGAAATGTAAATGAAGAAAATATCTAATAAAATAAATTAAAAAAAACTATATGGGTTCAAGTAGTACAGAAGTAAATCAGCATGTTAATAGATAACATATGCTTTATTCCATTTGCATTTTTAAATGATATTTGAGCTAATTTTATAACATGAGTTTCTTGTTTTGGCAAATTTTCATAAAGAAGAAAAATAGCAAATCTACTTGAGAAGTAGCTATCCATGGATCCCGTGGATCCCGTGGATCTGTCTGCTCTGCTCCAGGTAACACGGCTGAGTAGCTATCCGTGGATCCCATCTGTTCTGCTCCAGGTAACACGGCTGAGTAGCTATCCATGGATCAGTCTGCTCTGCTCCAGGTAACACGGCTGAGTTTGAGCACTTGCAAATGTTTTCTCATGGGAGAGATGAATGGGTTCGGAAGAGTGGGACTTGCCCACAGAACAGAAGCAGAGGGTCTGCTGGTCTGTTTGTATTTGCTTATTTGTCCTTCACGGCTTCATACTCAATGATCTACTTTGCTCACTTTCTGCCCCCTTCAACTTCGCTCATGCTCTGTTTCATCTCACTGTAATGTCTTCCCAACAGCACCCATCTCTCGATCTTCTTTGCTGTGTAGGGCAGGTTTCTGTCTAGTTTTACACGCCTGTCCTTGCATTCTCTGCCTGACACTTTTTGAAAATGAATAGAAAATATCACAGTTGAGGAAAACAAAGATCACACTTACTCTGTAGAAGACTACCTTCTTAAGACAAACAGCTAGAAACTTTCAGGAGAAAAAGCTGACACTCGAGCCGGGCTCTGCTGCTGATCATCGCCCCAGAAAAACCATTTGGCTGCTTTGGGCCACAGTTACAGCATCTGTCAAAGCCAAATCAATAATATTTACCAAGTGTCCACAAGGCACGAGGACCCCCAAGTGAGGCTCTGAGGATATTGAGTCAAAAGCTTTGCTCACCAAGAACTCACGATCTAGCTGAGCAGGACTGAAACCCAGGGCAGGGAATGGCAGACAGAAGACGGAACAGTTGCCTGTGTCTGGGGAGGTAACATTGGAAACTCACATTTCTGTGACTGAATCACCAGGATTTATGTCTGGGGGCTGGAGGCAACTGTGTCCAAAGTAGTAAGTGAAGTTGGCTTCTCAGTTTGGGTGGCTAGAAAAATCCCTTGGCTCTGTTTACTTGTCACTGTTTACATTGAATACTGTCACGTGGGTGTTATATGGAAATTGTAGGAGAGGTATGCTCACAGACTCACACATAAATAAAAAAACACACACTCATAGTCACACATAAATCCATTCACACTCATATACAAATACATACACTCACACACTCACACATAAGTACATACTCACACATAAATACACACTCATACAATACTAACACATAGATATACACTCACACATAAATGAACACTCACACATAAATGCACACTCACACAGCACTTACACACAAATATACACTCACACATAAATACAGACTCACACAACACTCACACATAAACACACACACTCACACATAAATACACACACTCATACTCTCACACATAAATACATACTCTCACACATACACAAATACACACTCACACATAAACACACACATATATAAAAGCAGCTAAAGTACACACTCACATACACTCACAACACATTTACACACACATAAACACACTTATACATAAATACTCTCACATTAACACACAAAAAGTACACACTCACACATACACATACTCACACACTCACATACTCTCACTCACACACACCCAATATCAGGTAAAGTACACACTCATACACACACACAATCTCACACACTCTCCACATAAATACACACATAAATACGTACACTTTCACTCACACATACACAAAAGCAGGTAATGTCCTTGCTCATTGTTCTTAGTGACATATGGCTACTGCACAGGGCCAGGGAAGATGTGGGGTGTGAGGAGTGGAGCTCTGTTCTACACTCAGTCCTGTGTCCATCACTGACCCCTTCACAGTGTTTCCTCCATCAATGGGCATGACTTGGAAGTCCAGAATGTTTCTGCTTTCTGTAGCCCTTCCTGTCTTTGGGGTCTTGCTCTCTGCTGTTCTTGTCAGCATTTCCTCAACTGTTTCCATGTTCTGGACACCTCAGAGTGAGGTCTGAGCACTGCATTCCTCTTTGCTGTGCTTCTGAAAATGGGGTTGTGGAGCTCCATGTGGGAGCTTCAGGTTTTCATGGTAGGCAAAGAAAGAAGGTTAAAATTTAAAGTCAGACATTTAGTATTTGTGCCTATACCCAGATAGGTTTAGGTGTCACCCCTCGCCAAGGAAACTTCTCTTTTCAACAGATGGAGACCTCTACAAAAAAAACAACTAATGGAAACAGAGAGTTGTGGGGCCTAGTCCCAATGGCTACATCTATGAAGCACTCCTGTACCTGCGGCTTGGGGAACAGTTCAGAAGAGACAGAATATTGTAAGAACCAGAAGGTCAGGGAGTTTGCTGTATCCCCTCGTAACATAAGAAGCTATGCCCATAACGTCTGACCAATGTGACTGCCCATATGTGAACTGAATGGGAACAATTCCAATAGACATGCAAATATGGCTTGGGGAATTCTCAAGAGCTTTCATACCTAGACAAAGAATTATGCAACTAGGCACTAAAGTAATGTTGATAGTGGGAAAAATTATCTTTCCCAGGAAAGAACATACCAATTATGTACCTAATGCCAAATGGTTAGCCCTGAAAGCATATTTATATAAGTAAAATTATAGAGGCTATGCAGGTTATATTTAGGAACAAACATGTATATACATAATATGTATGCAACAACAATTAATGAAAAATGAGGCATGAATTTGAAAAAGGACAGGGAAGGTATATGGTAAGGTTTGGATGAATGAAAGGGAAGAAATTTTGTAATTATAAGCTCAATTAGAAATTAGAACCTCTGATCAAGCCATGGGGAGCAAGCCAGAAAGCAGCACCCCTCCATGGCTTCTGCATCAGCTCCTGCCTCCAGGTTCCTGTCCTGTCTGAGTTTCTTTCCTGACTGCCTATGATNATGAATTGTGATGTGGAAGCCAAATGAACCCTTTCCTCCCAAAGTGTTTTACCACAGTAGTAATAACCCTCCCTAAGATAGTCATGCTGTTCATCATCTATAAANCTGGGATAATAATACCCACCTAAAGGGCTATTAATAGATAGCAAAGAATAAATCATTCTGGGTCCTAGCAGCACAAAAAAAAAAACAAAAAAAAAACAAAAAAAAAACAAAAAAAAAAGAAATTAGAACCTCTGTCTCTTCATAAAATTTGATTACATCCCTCAAAAGTATTATATTAACTTTGTCTGTTCCTAATTCTTGAACTTTAAATAAACTGGATGATAGATAAAAGACATCCTTGTCTCACAAACTAAGTCTAGGAGGTCTTCAATGGCAGGGAGCTCAGGACAGCTAATGAAGACACTGAAGGACTCCTGACACAGCGAAGGTGTAGAGACAGTTTAAGGTACACATCCAGTATGCTGCTGGTAGACAGCATATGGAGGGAGACCCAGAGGCACTCACAGCTTCTCAGATAAATGCCATGGTACATTAATGGGACAGCAAATGTGTGACAGTTTGAATGTTTGGCTCAGCGAGTGGCACTATTTGAAGGTATAGCCTTGTTGGAGTAGGTGTGGCCTTGGAGTAAGTGTGTCATTGTAGGCATGGGCTTTAAGACCCTTGTTCCAGATGCCTGTTTTCTAGCATCCTTTTAGAGTACTCTAGAGGTCCTCTAGAATAGTCTTAGCTAGTCTTCTCCTAGCTGCCTTGAAGATGTAGAACTCTCAGCCCCTCCTGCACTATCCCTGCTTAGATGCTGCCATGTTCCCACCTTTATGATAATGGATTGAACCTCTGAACCTATAAGCCAGCTCCAGTTAAGTGTTGTCCTTATAAGAGTTGCCTTGGTCATGGTGTCTGTTCACAGCAGTGGAACCCTAACTAAGACAAAATGTTACTGGCAAACGGAGTCAATCATTATTTTGTCGTACATGGAAGATGACCACTGTTGGGTAATTGACAAATGTTGTTAAAATAGTGAGTTTATTTTTTGTTTCTTTGGATAGTTGTGTAGAATACGAGAGAGAATGTAAACATAAAGTATGATTATTTGTTTATTAAAATGTTTTAATTTGTCTATAATACATTGAGGTCTGTGCTATGTGGTAGGAATACATATGGAGCAAAATGGTCAAAAGACTCTATTCTGTTGAGCCTCTGAGCTGTAAGCCATAAGACTGTTAGACTGAAATGGTCTGAAACAGAGCAAAGATAAAAGCCCTAGATAATCATGCAAACACAGTTCAAGTGATGCGACTGCTACAATTAATGGGAAAACCTGGCGATGCAGCTGACGGCTGTAACTAAGGCATGGTACAGAGAGACCTTTTCCTATCTTCAAAAAGACATTCTGTAGATGCCGGAGTAGGGTATTTTTCCTAGGTAGCTTCACTAGAGGTATCCACAGGAGGCATGAGAGAAATACAGACTTGAGGGGCCCCTGAGTACGGGAGGAGGGAGGTGACACAGATAATAATGTGCAGGCCGAGGAGCAGAGGCTTTGGTCACATTTAGTAAGATAGATCGTTGAGGAACTGGTGAAGGAATGAGAGAGAGCCAGGCAAGACAAAGCGTGAGCTGAAGAGCTTGGAGCTTTGAAACTCACAGGAGGAATGCTTTGCAGGTGAATGCTTTAGTAGGTAAAATAGGTTTTAGGAGACCCAAACCCATGAGAGAGAAGTTAACAGTAGGGTAGAGTCTGTGTGAGGGAAGGTTCAATATTAAAGGCATCTGCTCCTTTATTGGAGAAGCCGAGTTTGGGTCTGTCTTAGATACTTCCCTATTGTTGTGATAAGATACCATGACCAAGGCATCTTATAAAATTTAGCATTTAATTTGAGGCTTACCATTCCATTCTAGAGGGTTAGAATCCATGACCGTCATGATGGGGAGGGGGTGGCATGGAGGCAGGAAAGTTGACATGGTTTTGGAGTAGTAGCTGAGAGTTACGATCTTGGGACACAACCATTAAGCTAACTGGGAACAGCATAGGCTTTTGAAACCTCAAAGCCCAACATCCAATGACACATCTCCTCAAACAAGACCACACCCATACCAACAAGACCACACCTCCTCATCCTTCTCAAATAGTTCTACCAACCAAGCACTGGGTGTTCTCATTCATGGTACCACAGGTTCCTAGCAGGCTAGTCCAAGCACTGGTGTCAGAGTGGTCACAACCACCTGACTCAGCTTCATGAGATTTCAGTGCTCTCTTCTGGCCTCTACACACATGCCGTCTTCAGGTGTCACAGGTCTCTCTCTCTCTCTCTCTCTCTCTCTCTTTCTCTCTCTCTCTCTCTCTCTCATACACACACACACACACACATACACATGCACACACACATACACAAATATACATACACAAATATATACACTCACATATATACACAAACACACACACACAATTAATAAGGGGATGTAAAGAAGCGTTATAAGTCGTTTCTCAACTGTGTATATCCTGAGACTGGATACATAACAGTCATTTGAGCACTTCGTGACACTCTCATGACTCTGGTAACATTTTTTCCTATGACTTTTCATATAAAGCCCAGGATGTAATGTGGAGAGAGAAAGAACCCAATAGCAGAAGCAGCTGGATTGAGGAGAGCACTAGTCTGAAAGGTGGTATAGCATACTTTCCTTTCCACTGTGCACGTGGAAGGATTAAAGAACAAAATGCCCAGTCCTGTCTTGCTATCTTAAGGCAGGACCTGAACATGCTCTCTCTTCCATAGTGCTAGTAGGAACTGGCTTTTTAAGAACAAAGCTCTAATGACCGCATCTTTGTGGTCAATGCATTTAAAATTTCTGAAGTTCTTGAACAGCCTGTTGACAGCAGTTTCTGGGGCATCCATACCTCCTAGGCACCATAAATCATGAGTAATCTCCTTTGGATCAGAACAGTGTGGGCAACCTCAGCTGGACAAGGCCTGGAGGAGATTTAAAGGATTAATAACTCAACCTTCCCTCTGTCCACATGATGACACAGCTTGAGTGTGTCTGTGGCATACCCAGCTTCCCTCTTTTGTTGACCGGACTCAAATGGCCTCTTCTCTCCTCCTGTGGTAGTTTTCCCTGGGCCTCCTGTCAAACTCACACTAATTTATTTGTTCGAGTCTGCTCCCATCCAGCTCTCCACAGAGGTTACAAAATTAAAACTTGTCAGTTCCCATAACTGCCTGACCTTTTCAATTGGAAAAGTTCAGAGACTGGTCCTTGGGGGCTCCACAATAATTCTGCCAGGACCAGCTGTGTCCTCAAAGAGTCAATGTAAATGTTTTAACAGGTAAATAATTAGTCAGAGGTCCTGGGCCAACAAACTACCAATGTGAAGTGGGGAACAGGCTATCCCAGGCAGAGTGGTAATGAAAGGGAAACTCTGTGACTGGAGGCATAACTCACCTGCTAGACAGCTTGTCTGGCTGCAGGTAGCTCTCGGCTCAGTTCCCAGAACCTCACAATCCAGGTTCAGTGACGTTCACCTTTAATCCAGGTATTCAGAAGTTCAAGGCCATTCTTGGCTATATAGCTAGTTTGAAGTCAGCCTTGGTCACATGAGACTCTCCACTTCCTGAAAAGAAAGCAATGGATGTGCCATTTATACAATAAAACCTTGCTGGCAGAGGAGGTTCGAGGCAGAAGGATCTACATTCTGATAATTAGTCTTTGAAGGGGCCTAGAGAGAACAAGTGGGAACATACACGGGGCTGCTGTGTTTCCTGGGCTCTGCGTTGGGGATTCTCTCAGCACTGTGGTCAAGAGTAATCTTTGAAAGGGACTCAAAAATGGAGTTTTTCTCACCCTCAGAAGTCAAGAAGTGTTTCAGTGAGAGAGGGAAGAAAAATAACAGGTGAGCTTTCATGTTCTGAAGTTATCAAGAGACCTGAATAAAATGGAGTTTACTGTGGTTGAGATCTTTGTTAGGAGTCAGGATAGAGAAACGATGCTTATATCTGGGTGGTCAACAAAGACGCTGGAGTCACAAGTAGGGTATGAAAGTTTTTGTAAACACACAGCTCCGGAGAATGGAATATCCAGCATCAAGTTTCTATTTCAAACTGGATGAAAAGATTAATTTAAAATGGACTGGAAAACTGAATAGAAAAGAAGCTTGGAAACCCCATGAAGCTTAGAAAAAGTAAACAGTCTCTGAAACTTTGGGTCCAATGTTCTTAGATATGATGCTGAAATTGTAAAAATCAGGAGAAAGAAGAGAAATGGAACTTCACTATAGTGAAAAACATATGTGCAGAGGGGTGTGAACACAGGAGAGAAGTGGAAGCAAGCAGCAAGTGGGAAAAATGCACAAGTCGGGCTTGACTTTAGAGTGATCCATGATCAATATTTAGGATATGGAAAATATTCTTAGAACTCATCTGACATGATGAGCCATACGGGCTAGGGAGATAGCCTGATGGGCAAGGGGGAGGACCAGAGCTCAGATCGTCAGGTTGCCAGATTGGCAGATTGGCAGTGTAAAAGCCTGGCTGAGCGTCTTCAGGATCCCAGTGCTGGAAAGGCAGGGCAGAGACAGGAAAGTCTCAGAGCTACCTTCCGGCCAGTCAGTAAGCCTCAGCGTCACAGCATCAGTGGGAGATTATGCCTCAACAAACAAACAAACAAACAAACAAGCAAACAAACCAACCAGAGTGTGAGGCCAGCGAAATGTGTTAGCAAGTAAAAGTACTGAAAACTAAGAATAACGGCCTGAGCAACATGCCAGGAATCCACAGGAGAGAATTGACTCCCCCAAATTGTTCTCTAATCTCCACATGAACAAGTGTGAGAAAGTACACCCCCCACAGTGCCCACACACAGAACACACACACCACACACCACTCCCACAACATGCACACACATGTGCGCACATACACATAAAACATACAGAGAACACACACAGAGCATAGCATACACACATGCACAGCACAGCACACATACATATAGCACATACATACACATGCATACATACACACACCACACTTACACCATATATACACCATAAACACACACACAAATACCCCCCAACAGCACACAAACAGTACACGAACACACGGAACACACACACCAACCACGAATAGCATACACATAAAGCACACACACACACATACAACAGCCTACACACACACTATTACCTATCAAAATCTATTAAAAGGAACTATTGATGTATGGAAAAACATAAAGTTAACCTCAAAACCATTACCCTAAGCAAACAAAGCTGAGAACAAAGACTGTATATGATATGATTCTATTTAAGGACACTGTTTAAAGTAGAGAAATCTGAATGTAAAAGCAGAAAGTAGTTTGTAGTTGCCTACAGTTTGGGAGAGAGGTGTTTTAGAAGAAACTGCTCAATAGGTGTGGGGTGACTTTGGGGTTATGAAACTAGAATAAAAGGTAGAAAACTAAATAAAGGCAATGTTTTGCAATGGAGCTCTCTCCTTTAAACAGCTTGTTTTATCTTATGCAGATTTCACTTAAAAGTTAAAATGCACACTGTTTACAAATTCTAGTACAGCAAGTTCTACAGAGCACCCACAGTTCTGAGAAGTGTTTGAACTTTGCAAGAGAAGCACACATGCTTCCCAGCGTCCAGCCATGAGAAATCCCGGAGGTCACGTGTGAGCTATGGTACACAGATTCCATCCTGTGGAGAAGTCACACACCTGTAGGGTTCCTCTGCCCACTCACCTTGCCAGAAAAGCCTCTGGCTACACCCTGACTGTTCAGTTACTCCCCAGACAAACTTATCTGCATCGTATATTCTCAGCTGGAGACTGCCGAGTGAGGACAGAGAGTGAGCAGAGCATCAGATAATGACGTGACTTCATCCCTGCCGTAGTGAGTCTGTTCTCCAATGCATCAATCAGACTTATTCTTCAGGGCTCAGCTTGGCCACTAACCCCTCTGAGTAGAAGTCTCCCCAGTGTCCTTGGCAGAATCCTTCATTCCCAGTGCTAACTCAGCCTGTTCATGCCATCATCCTCATTTCCCCAGGCCATTGTCAAGGCTCAGTGCCCAGTAGAATGAATGCCAGGCATGTAAGGAGTACATGCTTGGGTGGTAATACCCTTGCCAGGTCACAGCTACTCTCTGTCTGTCTGTCTGTCTGTCTGTCTGTCTTTATGTCTTTCTTTCTCTCTGTGCTGTGCTGTTCTGTGTGTGTATGTGTGTGTGTGTGTGTGTGTATGTGTGTGTGTGTATGTGCTGTGTATGTGTATGTGCCTGTGTGTGCCTGCGAGTATGCTGTGTATGTTTATGTGTGTTGTGTATGTGTGTGCTTGTAGATGTGTGTGGTGTGTCTGTGCTGAGTGTGTGTGCATGTGTGTGTGAGTTTGCATGTGTGTGTACTGTGTATGTGCCTATGTGTGTGTGTGTGCCTGTGTATGTATAGGCTGTGAATGTATATGTGTATGTGTGTGTGCTGTGTATGTATGTGTGCTATCTATGTGAGTGCTGTGTATGTGTATGTGCTTGTGTTTGTGCCTGTGGTCTATGCATGTGTTGTGTATGTATATGTGTACATATGTGTATACCTGTGTGTGCTCACAGAATATAGTTTCTTGTAGAGACACTTCCTATGCATATCATTCATCTCACCAGCTCACCACCTGTCAGTTCCTGTGGGGACATCACTCTTACTGTCACCAAATCTTTATTCCTTTGAAGAATAAACTTATCATTCAGAAGTCAATTACTTCAAGCTAATTCTGTCAGTGAAATACTCTGGGACCTACTTTATTTTTGGGCAGCTCCCTGACTTTGAGGTAATGGTGGCTGATGAAAAATGGAGGGCAAGCTGCTGGCTGCTGGAGAATTGACAAGAGTCACTTGGTCCTTGATACCTGGTGGTGACTCTCTCACCTCAAACACATCAAGGAAGACCTTGTAAGCCGTCATTTCTTTGTAGCATCACTCAGGGAGAGAAATGGGAGAGGCACTGGAGAAGACAAGTAGTAACGCCAATCCCAGCCTAATCCGGAAGTCCAAGTCTTCAGGTGTGTTTGTTAAAAGGATTCTGTAAATGGCCATAAAGTGTCTGGGAAGTGAATTAAGACTATATTGTGGAGAGAGACTCCTGGTAGCAGAAGTCTTCCAGGTGCAGCTTAGAAGGACTGAGCCTGAGCCACACAGTAGACATTACAGGCTGGTACCTGCAGTCGTCCACACCTCAGGAGGCCAGCTTGCTCCAAGTAACATTTAAGTTTTGAAATATTCTTCTTTCCTTTTGTATTGGTACTACAATACAAATAATTTTGTCATTTATCTCTTTTAATAGGATGAGCCATAATGTGTGTGTGTGTGTGTGTGTGTGTGTGTGTGTGTATGCATGCTACAACTGTTTTCATTCATGACTTGTGTTGAGCCTAACCTGTCCAAATACAAGAAGCTATTGACTTATAAAGCTTCTTCTTCACCTCATCTAGATGATTTCTATCAGGAAAGCTATTATGGAATGAATATTAACAGAGTGTGATGCTGCAAACAATATGGGAAGCTAGAACTCATCACTCAGGTGTCGATCACTGGGCCAAGTGAGTTGCCAGTGAGTGACTGCGTGATCAATATGCAGTCTAAAATAATACTAAAATCAACATAAAGTTAGTCACTGAGCGTCACCATCTGCTTGCCATTTTAAACCAGATCAGTGTTCAGACAATCTTCCTTTACAGGGTGGACTACTGTCTTCCTCACCTCATGTCTGTCAGGAAACTGCTTACTTGGGTATGTAAAAACATTTGGCACATTTCCAAACTGCTCATTATGAAACGTTATTAAATGTAGATGCAGAATATTTAGGTCAAAGGAGAAGTTAGACACCATTTAGCAGCATCTTTTCCATAGTGCATTTCTTGACTACTCTAGATTATTCTTGCAAACATGCCCACCTCTGAGTCACTGAGGTCAGAGAAGGAGTAGCTAATGACATTTTCAAGGTCACGCCAATGCTAAGTTTGAACTGAGGTCAGGACATCAACAAATGGTTTTTGTACCAAAGGATTTTATTTTACAAATGGTGAAACTTGTGAAACACAGAATAAGCGCACCACTGGAACGCTTTCAAGCCTGTGACAAACAAACAATTTTTCTTTTTTCTGTATGATTCTCCTTGTGGAGAACACTCTGGGTTTGTTTGTCCCCACTGGGCTCCTGGCTGCTTTTTGGAGCTTAGCATTAGCATCTTCTATCCTCCAGCACTTAGCACAGACCCCTTCAAGCACCAGGGTTACATTTTGAGGACTGTACTTCAAAGCTAATCCCACCTTGGTCTCTCGAGGTGCCAAGGCAGCAGCAATCCCTCAACACCATCTCAAATAACTTTTCCTTAAACTGAACTCATTCAGTCATGACTTACGATTTGTATTTTTTGCTTTTTGTATCTGCAGCTCTATTTATAAACTTCTTCTTAATAACATGGGCTGCTGGATTAGCGTCTAATGAGAGCTGGGACGGACAATATGTTGCTCCAAACCTTTGCATTCAGCTCATATGAGGAGGGCTGAGTTAATTGCTTAAAAAGAACCATCCGTTGCTTTCTCCCAACCACCACATTTGCCTCTTGATTCCAACTCACGAAGCACTGTCACATCCAAAAGCCCCCAATCACATTCTACACCTTGAGCACTACACTTAGGTGGACTGTGTGCTGTAACTGAAGTAGGTAGTAGGTACCATACACAAGCCAGCAGCCACTGTGTACTTGGGACATGGTTTATGCAGGTTCCAGCCAGAACAGTGGGCTATCTATCGCCTTACAGTCTGCTGGTGGTATCGGCGTTCAAAAGTCTGGGCTCTCTTCTTGCTCCATTTTTCTTGGATTGAATCCAAGATTCAAATAAAAGAATAAGAAATAGAAATCAAATAGAAATTCAACCACTAGAGTCAAGGGCAAGCGAAATTGATTTTAAAGGGCTGGCTTCAAGCCACAAACACGGGGAAGCTGGAAGGAGTCTGTGCTTGGAGTCTCAGTGAAAATCACAGCCACCACTGAAGGAGATGCTCGTAATGGAATGCAGACCTCCGTGGTTCATTTTTAACACTCCGAGTGTGGTGGAAGCTCTGATAACGACAGACTCGTGGAAATTAAAGAAAAATTGCTCGCAGAGAAGTTCTGCCTGTCTGTAATGTAGGCAGAGGGACTCAAATCTGGGAAAGCAACAGAGACGGAGGCAAAACAGCTTATATCCAGTAGCTACACCCCCCAAACTTAGTGCTTCTTAAGTTATGAAATCTGTCCTGTGCAAACTGGCTTTCCAAACATAGATTTTGTAACTCAAACTTCATAAGAAAAGGTGCACTGTAAGAGATTTTTTCAAGAGGCAGTGTGGTCTTGTGTCTGGGAGAGGCAGCTCTATAACTGGTATACAGAATGTCTAATGCGGGTTTTCCCACCATCTGGCTATAGAAAACTGCTTTATCATCTCTGAGTCTTTATTTCTTCACCTTCAAGATGGGAAGTTATAGTATATAAGTGGTACACATGCATAACGTCAATTTTGTATAAAAGATGTTCAAGGCAGCGTTTGAATTTAAAATTATACATAAAATTTTGGCTATATTTCTTACTAAATATTAATACTATTTTATCCATATGTCCTAATTACTGACTTAATTACTGTCAGAAGCCATCTCCCTAAAATAGCCAATAAGAACAAATTTTCATCCATAAATAGTGTCAAGATAAAAATTAATTTCAGTTAAATTCTAATCATAAATTCTAAAGTTTACATAATAAGTCTTACAGAGGAAAATGAAACAAAATGCCTGTGTGACTATTGGTAAAACTCAAACCACAGAAGAAGGCTCTCCAGAGAGCTGGGCATAGAAAACACAGAAAAGCTGGACTACTTGAAAATTAAGATGTTTTTAGACATACAAGAAATATGAGGAGGGAAGAGTCAGTGGGGAGACATACTTGTAGTACTGCAAAAGGTTCCTGTTCAGGCCCTGTGAAGAGGGACTACAGCCCTCCAAGAAAATGTGCGACTACACAAGACAGGACAAAAGATCTCAAGGGGTGCATTAGCACAGGTAATAGCCAAATGCTCAGTCTAAGGGGCTCTCAACATTCGTAGTCACCTGAGAAGCATAAATGGCCCATTTGCCCAAGTGAAACTCAGTAATGGCTAAAGATGAAGAGTTACAAAACAGCAAGTATCACTGAGGATGTGGAGGAGATGCAGGAGACAAAGAAAGCATATGCGATGGAAGCCACTGGGCAGCACACAAACCTTGGGCCTACACACCTATGGTTTTACTTCCAGATGCTTATTTCAAAAGCCATGGCCTCCGAAGTGTATCTGTAAGAATGTCCATACCGCGCTGGAGAGCATGTCTCAGCTGTTAGAGAGCTGGCTGTTCTTCCAAGTGACCAGAGTTTGTTTCTGAGAGCCTGTATCCTACAGGCCACATAACCACCAGTAACTCCAGCTCCAGGGAACCAATGTCTTCTCTTTCCTCCGCAGATACACCTACATATACACGTAGATACACAGCCACTCAGACACGCAGATACACCTACATATACACATAGATACACAGCCACACAGACACGCAGATACACCTACATATACACGTAGATACACAGCCACACAGACACNCAGATACACCTACATATACACGTAGATACACAGCCACACAGACACGCAGATACACCTACATATACATGTAGATACACAGCCACACAGACACTCAGATACACCTACATATATACGTAGGTACACAGCCACACAGACACTCAGATACACACCTACATATACATGTAGATACACAGCCACACAGACACGCAGATACACCTACATATACACGTAGATACACAGCCACACAGACACTCAGATACACACACACTTACACTCACATACTCATTCACATAGATAAAAATAGAATAGATCTTAGGAAATAATGTCCCTATTAGCATTAACAGCTACAGACTGCAATTCAAACAGTCACAATTACAACACAGAATCAAGGAATAAATTGTGATGAGTCATGACGTCATCCTAATGAATAATGTGGGCTCGTGTATAACAGTATAGAGATCACACACACACATACACACATACACACTCTCACACACACATACACACACACACATGACTCACATATACTTTCTTAAACAAACTGCTGAAAAAGGAACACACTTCAGACCTTTGTTTGGTGGTAATATGTAGAGAAAAGGGTTACTTACCAAAGAGGGCAAATAGGATTATTTTTTTTTTTAGATTTATTTATTATTATATCTAAGTACACTGTAACTGTCTTCAGATGCATGAGAAGAGGATGTCAGATCTCATTGCGGATGGTTGTTTGAGCCATCATGTGGTTGCTGGGCTTTGAACTCAGGACCTTCGGAAGAGCAGTCAGTGCTCTTAACCACTGAGCCATCTCTCCAACCTGCAAATAGGAATTTTATGGTAGGCAACAGTTTTAGCAACAGATAATGCAATGTCATGTTTCAATTTATTTTACTTTATTTTATTTTATTTTTTATTTTATTTTACTTTGGATCTTTTGCCTGCATAAATGCCTACACAACATTCATGCGCCTGCAACCCGTGGAAGTCAGGAGAGGGCAGTGCACCCCCTGGAACTGTAGTTACAGAAGGTTCTGAGCTTCTGTGTTGGTTCTTGGAACCACACTTACGTCCTCTGTAACAGCAACCTGTGCTCTTACCCACCAAACCATCTTGCTTGACCCATAATGTTATTTTCTTCTTTATCTTCTTCCTCTTCTTTTAGTGAGAATTTTAAGCATGCCATACTTCACTAAAGATAAGGTAATTACAGTAACTAAGGGCAATAAGGTTAAGAAAAATAATGAACTGTAGAATAGCTTAACCTTTCGAGTGTTCGCATCGGTTACCCCCTTGTCATTTCTAAACTCTGAGTGTGTGCGTGTGCTCACCTGGGTGCATCTTGGAGGGAAATGAGTGCCACTTGTCCTTTGACTTGTCCCTCCTGTCTTCCTGGACACGTCAACAGTGGCTGACATATAATAGTCACTCAATAAATATTTACTGGATGCACGAATGAATAAATGGCTTGCATTTGATAAATTAAAGGAAAGTTAATTTAATACTGTATTTGAGGGCCAGGAAAATGAGATGGGCTCTTCCCAGGGGGGTAGACATTATGATTGATCTACTTTTATGTGTCCTCCAGCCAGTTCTTCTCAAGCAGGGTTTGTAATTGGAGAGTGTGATATATGAGCAACAAGCCACAGTGGGAACCGGCATGTGAGACCATGAGACGTAAAGGAAATTAATTTCTGAGCCCACCAAGTTATCACTGAACAGGATGCTCACATTCTTGCAAACACAATTCTCAGGCAATTTCTTTGGAAAACAAGAAATATTCTTCCTACGAGACCTCTCCAAAATAGTTGAACGGGGCTTCTTACAGGAAGAGGCTTGCAGCAGATGAAAATATTAATAAAAAAAATAACAGAGGGAAGAGCTTCCAAGCCAGAGACAGTAGTAGCTACTAGCTTCTTGACTTCCCAGAGGCCACTCCACCTTGAGCAGCCAGAGTGAGCTTCCTGCATACAGCGAGTTCAGCCTCATTTATTATTTGCATACAGGTGAACACCTGTATGCAAACCATGGCTTCATCTACTTCCATCTAGAATGTATTCCTCTCTGGATTTCTGTGGCAGCATCTTCAGCCCATTCTTAAGCTAAATGTGTGCTCTATGTAATGAAGCCACCATGTGATAATGTGTGAAACTGTGTTAAAAGTTCCTCAAGTTGGGCTTTGGAAATGCCTCCATGCTCCTCCATGGGTAGAAGACCTGTGCACTTGAGCGCAGACGCCCAGCTGGACATGGTAGCTCTTATCTGTCATCACAGCTCTGCAAGATGAGGGGTGACAGGTAAGTCCCCAGAAGCCCACAGGTCAGCTTAGCTGACAAACCCAACAGCACCGAGAAATCTTGTCTCAAACAATGTGGAAGGCCAGCCCCAGCATTGCAGTTTGTCTTTTAATCTACCCACATGTGCTATGTCAAGTAAGTTCCCATATTCTTTTTTTTTTTTAATATTATTTTATTTTTATTTTTTTATTTTTTAAATTTTTTTATTTTTGTTTTTTCAAGACAGTGTTTCTCTGTGTAGCCCTGGCTGTCCTGGAACTCACTTTGTAGACCAGGCTGACCTTGAACTCAGAAATCCACCTGCCTCTGCCTCCCAAGTGCTGGGATTAAAGGCATGTGCCACCACTGCCCTGCAAGTTCCCATATTCTTAAATGTGACCATAACCATAGATGCATTCACACACACACACACACACACACACACACACACACACACACACACGAGAAATATTTCTTGATGCTTAAATTGTGAGATTTGATCAAGCAAAATTTTAATCTGGTGAGTGCAGAATTAAATATCTTAATTTTCCTAATAGATAAATGTCCATAATATGGGAGCATCATAGCTTCAAATGCAATTAGATCAGGGTTGATAATGGATTGCTATATTTTAATGTTAGCATCTTAGGGGAAAGGGTGAGGTAAAAGCAGACTAGACTCTGAACACATTTTCTTTTGCTCTGGCTTAGTGTGGTTATAGGTCTCATTTTCTTCTTTTGCAAAATTAAAATTCTTAGCTTGACCAACAAGTCAATATTTGGTGTGACACAGAATAAGATGCCAGCAAATGGCTTTGTCATCATGAACTTGTAGAAAGCAGCATTCACCAACTCTCGTGAGCCAGCAGTTAGCTGCTATGGGATCAGAGTGGCGTCACCAACTCTCGTGAGCCAGCAGTTAGTTGCTATGGGATCAGAGTGGCGTCACCAACTCTCGTGAGCCAGCAGTTAGCTGCTATGGGATCAGAGTGGCATGATTTTCACTTAGCCCTGACTGTGCTGGTTCATAGAATGCCCTCGCTCACTCACCAGCTGTGGAAATAGCTATGCTGACTGCCATCCCTGAGCCTGTCTCTGTAAAGCAACTTTGTCACGATGCTTCATATTTTCATCTGCAAAATGGATCCTAACACCATGGTGTCCATGACAACAGCAATTGTTTCCACCCCTGGTTGTCTTGGAAACTGGCAATGGGAAGCAAGTGTCACTGGATGCCAGGAGGCAGGGAGGAGGTCCTTGGGTTGTTGGTTGGGAGCCAAGAGATGGAAACCATTCTGATTGCCTGAAGAACGTCATGCACCAGCTGGCTCAAGAAGATAAGAAGATTGTTCTTCTCCAGGCTAGGAGGTATCACACTTAACAAGGACATGGGCAAAAAGCTGTGTAGGCAGCATTTTCTCTCAGTGCCAGGGTCTGCACATTTCTTCTGGATTCCTGTTTTTATCCATTACCATACTTGAGAAATTATTTTCTTTCTTTCCTGGAGGAGGTAGTCACGATTTCTCTAGTTCTTTCAGACATCTCATTCTAAATGCAAAATATTAAACATCGGGATGGAAGCAGACAAGGACTTAGCCATGGCTGAGGCTTGGTAGGGATGCTTTGAAAAGCGACTTAGAGTTTCTTCGGAAATAGCAATAGTTTTGCATGTAGATTGTGTCATTACGCCTCTGCCTTTGCTGTCTGCGTGTGTTTCCTCACTTACCTTCCCATCTCACTATTTATTTAGGCAGAGTCTTCTGTAGATCAGGTTGGACTCAAACTTCCCTTGAACTTACTGTATAGCGAATATAGCTCTTGACTCTTGATCCTCTTATTTTTACCCTAAAAGTGCCAGGGTCACAGGAA
This sequence comes from Mus pahari, assembly GCF_900095145.1. Classification (NCBI taxonomy): domain Eukaryota; kingdom Metazoa; phylum Chordata; class Mammalia; order Rodentia; family Muridae; genus Mus; species Mus pahari. Next base: position 106,964,926 of record NC_034597.1, on the reverse strand, counting down.
TGTGATATCCTAGCTACCTGTGTCTTACAAATTTGTTAGAAAAGCCAAGGGTGGAATTCTGAGCAGCAGAAACAACTGGTCTTTCTCTTTCTAAACAGCAGTAGCTTCATATGGAATTGAACATTAAAATGGGAACTTTTCTGTGTCAAGGTAATATGAGATATTTATTTTTAATCGTATATCACTAACATTTTAAGATGATTTTAAAAACATTTGATGACTAATTAAATCGGTAGCTTGTGAGTAAAGTAGCACACCTCCATGTGAGAATAGATCTCATCAATCCAGTCCTTTGGAGTCTAAGAAGGAAAGAACGAAGTTTCCATTTGTGTAGGACTGAATCTAATACTCTTTCTTTCTTCTTGTTCTTCAGATTGGAGACTCGAGACCATGACATCAGTTCTTACCCAAGGTTGTCTGATTTCTGCTGTCCCATGCCTCAGATTTCTGAGCTTGTTTCTTTTCTTCTCTCCTGGCTGATAAAATCATATTGCCCCTGGAATCCCCTGTTTCCTAGGAGGCGTGTTTTGGAGAGATGCCCCAAAGTTACCTCCCCCTGTGGAGTGCATCCCTGCAAATTCATTTTTTTTGAAAACCACTGAAAGGAACATGACCTTGTGTTATTGAGACCACGGAGCATTCCTTTCCTATGGGACCATTAGCTTGGCAAATTTTGCATATCCGATATGGCTTTGAACCTTGGGAGGATGACCCTGAAAATGGAATATTATTCAGATGCTCTCAAGCTGTGGTGAGTGTAGCTGTCTAAAAGGCAAGTGGTCTAGCTGGCTTTCTATTGCTGTGACAGACATTATGACCAGAGGCAACTTGGGGAGGGGACAGTTGACTTCACTTTATGGCTCTCAGGACATATGCCATCACTGACAGAATTCAGGGTTAAAAACTCAAGTCAGGGAACCAGAGGTAGGAACCAAAGCAGAAGCCATGGAGAGCTGCTGCTTCCTGGCTTGCTCCCCATGGTCTGCTCAGCTGCTTTCTTATGTAATTCAGAACCATCTGCTCAGGAGTGACACTACTCACAATGGGCTGGGTTCTGTCACATCAATTATTTTTCAAGAAATGTCCCACAGGGGTTTCTACAGGCCAGTCTTATGAAGACATTTTCTCAATTGCGAGTCCCACTTCACAGGTAACCCTTACTTGTGTGTTAAGTTGGGAAAGTACAACCAGGACAATTTATCGTCTCACTGACTTGACACAAGTATACAACACAATTAAACAATAAACCTCCTTGTTCGTAACCAGGATCTCATATTAATATCATGATATAAACATAACTTTAGAAGTCTTTCAATCTTAAAATGTTAACACTGTAAAAGTTAAGTCTCTTTCAAAGTTCAAAGTTTCGCTAAAATAGTCTCTCACCATGGGTTTCTGGAGGATAATAAAACCAAGTAAAATGATTTTTTTTTATTCCAAAAGGGAAGAACCAGGGCACAGCAACATTCAAATAAAAGCAAAACTAAACTCTCATAGAGTAGGAAGCCCAGGGTCAGACATCTGGGATTTATTCAAGATTTACTCTGCAGTCCCAATGTTCCTGATCTACCATTCACAGCATGCATAGTTCATCTATTATAGACTTGGCACTGGGAACTTCTACCTATGAAAACTCGGAAGTTCTTTAATCTGTGAATTTAAATGCAGGTATGACATTAACGGTAGGATAACCCAGAGTGCTAACTCATAGCTTGCTCTTAATTAGATCTTGCGTGTCTTTACTTCTTGACAGATGCAAAGAATTTCAAACTATAATTAAACTTCCAAATCCCCTGTGAGGAGGTGGCTTCTTATTCATTTTACAGATGGGTGAACTGAGGCCAACAGAAGACACATCACTGGAAGTGAACTTGCAAATCTATGAGAAAACATTAACAAGAACCCGCGGTTCTTTGCTCCTTGGGGCCCAGGCAACCACAGCTCAGAATTCTGCTCTAGAATTTTGAAAGAAGGAATTGGTGCTGAAACACACCCCCGTGCAGCTGAAAAATATCTAACGTAAGGGAAAGGAATAAAGTGAATCTGTGTGAGTTTCAAGGCTCTGCTTCAAGTACTGTTTTTAGCAGCCCACATTTCCCCTAAATTTTACACAGTCATAATACTCCTCTGTGGTGTTTGTTAGTAATAAACCAAGTTTTCCGGATTCTTTCCTGGAAGAATTTTAATCTGGCAGATTGGGAATGCATCCTGTAAAAAGACATTTTAAAAAAATATATTTTCAGGCAACATTTTGTAATGAGGTAAATTTGTGAAATTCTAGATCAATCGTCATTCAAACATCTCTGAAATTTGTTCTAGATTTGCCTAGAGCCATGCTTGCTTCTCAGATATACTTAAAATGCACAAACCAGTCTTAAAGTCATTCCTTCCCCATAATCTATACAATGAAGAAGGTAGCTTTTTTTTTTTTTTAAATTACACATTTATTTTACTTTGGATACTACGGCAAGTTACAAGGACTCAGAAGTTAGTGGAAACCGACACTTGAGTGATGACCAGAGTAATCTCAGAAAATACAACAAAGGTCTGCACGCAGGTCTATGGAGGGGGAGGTAGGGAAGAAGCAAGTCAACAAGAAAGGAAAGTAGCCTCCTACATCCTTGCTGTACAAAAAGGGTATGGATGGAGCTTTTACACTGGGGCATGATACGGGGTAAAATACCACAAGTAAGGGAATATATATACAGTGCTATATGTGCATATGTGCTTCAAGTATGGTGCTTTGGGAAAAAGGCAGCAACAGAACATGAGAGCATGCCCAGACCAAGGATGAACGAGGTCTGATCTGCTATGGGAGCTACACCTTTATGTACTGTTCACACATTTATTCAGAATATGTTAGATGATCTAGAGCCAGAGTTAAAGATGGGGGCTGAGACTGTAAGTGCTTCTACCTATTATGGTATCCCTTATGCCCCTTACAAAATAACTTCTAAAAGTCCCTTTACACACCATGCAAACTTCCAAGGGATAGAAACAAGCACAAGTACTACATAGCTTATGAACTACAACAGCTACCAGTATGGCATGAGATCCCTAAGGGTGTAATAGTCTCTCTTTCTCTGTCTCTGTCTGTCTGTCTGTCTGTCTGTCTGTCTGTCTGTCTCTCTCTCTCTCTCTCTCTCTCTCTCTCTCTCTC